>NW_015150773.1:350827-357819 GCF_000732505.1 Cyprinodon variegatus
TATTCTGCCGGCAGAATATGTTCGCTTTTATTATCCTATTATCCTTTAGATTATTTAGATGAAAAACACCTACCAGCCGCCGCGGTGGACCCGGCCCAGAGGCTGCTGTTGAATTAAGTTTTTAGGTAGAAAAATAGAGCGGGAGCAAAACTGAGTATGATTGTGCTGCATTCAAGTATTTGTTACAAAGTATTAATCGAACCCATCAAAGTCATCATCCTCTGTTTCTGAATTAAACAGCTGTGCTAAATCAGACGGCTCCTCGGAAATTATGCCGGCTTTTGCGAAAGCTCGAACAACAGTGCCAGCAGAGCTGCCTTCCACTTTTCGTGGAATTATTCTGCCGGCAGAATATGTTTGCTTTTATTATCCTGCTGCCTGCTGCTTGTAGCAGTTAGTTCTGACGCGCGGCTGAAGCAGCTTTGCAGCTCTGCCTGCGCGGTGCAAAAGTGTGTCTGACGCGCGTTGGGCGGAGCTACCTATCCTTTCTTTGCCTTGCAGCTATATTTGCTGTCCAGCAGCAAAACTTCAATTTTTCCATCTCGAGCAGCAGCAGCGCATTAGCGGTGCGTCAAGCGCGTCAGATGCTTAAACGCTCCCGACGCGCTGCACCTGCTGCTCAAAATGCGCTGCGGGACCTTTTGCTGCGCCCAGACGCGCGTCAACCATTGACTTTGCATGTAAACTCGCTGCTTCTGCTGCACCTGCTGGGTCCGGTTCACACCGATGTCGAGCGGTTGAGCAAGCACAGCGTTCGTTTGTTTCACCATGTTTTTCACATCAGCTGTGAGATGGGCACGCATGGAGTCACAGATTAACAGCGATGGTGTTGAGTGGGAAAAAAACCACCTGGTCTCCTTACATTCACCTCCCTCATCCACTCTTTCATCATCTCCTCAATGAGGAGATGAGGAGTTCTGCATGTTGGTCTCAAAAGTCCGCAGTAACAACACACATAGGGCGCACCAAAGGGCGCGCCGCACATTTTGAGGGGAAAAAAAAGACGTTTATATGCGCCTTATAGTCGTGAAAATATGGTATTTCTATAATCTTTTTGCTGCTGTAAACAAGAAATTGTCATATTTGTAACAACACTAGTCTTTCCTGTGACATGCATCTTTTATTTATTTATATATACATACACACATATATATATATATATATATATATATATATATATATATATATATATATATATATGAGAGAGAGAGATTCTTTCCTCCGAGTTACAGTAACATAGAAAAACTTGAAGATACATGACATCCTCAAATTTCTATTCTGTTAAAGGTTCTGCATCTGTATATAATGGGTCTGTTCTATATGTTGTCTTCTCAATTCAGAGGGCCCCATGCCTGTCTTTGCCTAGGGCCCCAAATTTCCTAAATCCGCCCCTGTTTCCACATATAGTTCACCGATGATGAAGACGACGAACACGTTTTTTTCCCCCCACACGTCTCCTCGGATGATCAAAGAAAATTACTCCTCTGCCTTGGCGTAGTAATATAACCAACCAGAGGGTGTCACAATTCAGTATTATCAGCCGTAGAGTTATCGATGCTGTTTTAAGGTCTGGACCTGGCAATGAATTAAAACTTTGTTTTTTTTTTTGTTCTTTTTTTGGAACGTTGGCGAGGC
Organism: Cyprinodon variegatus; assembly: GCF_000732505.1. Taxonomy (NCBI): domain Eukaryota; kingdom Metazoa; phylum Chordata; class Actinopteri; order Cyprinodontiformes; family Cyprinodontidae; genus Cyprinodon; species Cyprinodon variegatus. Next base: position 352,463 of record NW_015150773.1, read on the forward strand.
GGTAGCGTGAGTTTGGCGAGGCAGCCGCCTCGCCAAGATAGTGCTGCGGGAAACACTGCAATACTAACATTACATTATCACACCGTACTCTCAGTCACTATGACTTACCCTTCATGTGACTCGAGAGCGCAGACTCGCCCATTGTGAAAAGCTGCACATCTTTTTTGCAGACTTTACAAGAGGCAACTGGTGGGGTTTGTCCCCGTTTAATCCATAATTTGTATTTTTCATCTTCCAGCCAACGTTCATTGAAACGACAACCTCCCGGCATGGTGCAGTAGTGGTTTCATGGGGGCGGAGTCACACATGGAAATAGAATGGCAGATCGCAGTCACACATAAACTTTTTCGGGCTCTCCAACATTTCTCCATTTAATAAACACACGATTCAGTTAGATAGGTATTTGTTGCGAAAGAAATAGTCACAATTTCAAGCATTTTCAAGCATTTCATCCAAAATATGAGCACTTTTCAGACCTTGAAAACACAACGTCAAAATTCAAGCATTTTCAAGGATTTCCAGCACCCGTACGAACCCTGAAATTAACGGCTGTGAGGTGTCTGTGGCATCTGTGCTCTCATCACATGCTATTGAGTAAAAATCAAAAGCACAAGCTTTGTCTCTCAGCTGAAGTTTCAAGTTAGCTGACAAGTCTTCTATTCTCCGCACCACTGTATTTCTGGACAAGTTCACATTGTTGAAATCAGACACTTTTTCTGGGCACATTATTTCTGTGACTTTGATGAGGCACTGCTTTATGAAATCACCGTCTGAAAACGGTTTGCCATGCTAGGCAATAAGTTTAGCGACTTCATAACTTGCTGTTGTGGCGTTTTCCTGAATTTTGTTAGCATGGAAAACTGTTGTTGAGCTTGCAGGCTAGCTGCCATTTGCTTGACTTTCTGTGTTTGTTCGGCACCAGTGTATGATGTGTAACTCTAAAGTTTGGTCTCATAGTCCGTCTCATAGTGCCGACGGACATCATACTCATCACAGCAACATCTTCGTTGCAAATCAAACAGACACACTTTCCATTGATTTCTTTGAAAACATACTCATTTTCCCACCGTACTTATAATCTCCTACACTCACTTGCTCTTTTGCATTTCTTCGGTGCTGCCATTGCTGGTGACTCGAGGTAACAGTTCTTCTTTGCTTCTTTGCGGGCTGTAGTTTGGACACCCCTGCCCTAATGCAAGCCTGGTTAAAAGCCCTAGATTGTAACAAGTTTTCTTCCTTTTATGCTATGCTCATGAATATTTAGATGAGCTGTGCGCTGATTGGTTGGTTTACGAGTGAAGCTGCTGAGCAAAGACGCATCATAGCAAGAAGCACTCACTCACTGAAACATCAAATTGTTGATATGGTAGGGTGACCTGACCCGGCAGATGGGGGCAGGGAGCCAGCAGGGGACAGAGCGACTGAACCTGACCCGGTGACGGTAGCCTGGACACCGGCGGTCCCGTGCTTTCCCCCGCCTGCCTTGCGCAGGGAAGCCACCGGTGTCGGTCGCTCCATCGTTGGCTGGCTCCGTTCAAACGCCCGCAGGCCGGTCCAGTCGACGGCCAATATCCCCTCCTTTTCAGAAACCCAAATCTGGTCACCATAGATATGCTAGCATTGCTATCAACAGCTTGGCGACAGAATCATTCTTGCAGCTTGAGATGGCCTGACGGTCGGAACAGACCCTCGTGTCAGTAAAAGAAATTTAGCAAATCCTGCTTTGAGCTGTCCAAGAGTTTGAAAGCTGTCTTCGGTAAAATGCTTAGCGCAAATTAAGAGCCGAGCTTCAAAATTTGCTGGGATCCTCTGATAGACATACTAATCCATACCTGTCGAGTCTGGGAAAACTGTGAACATTTTCCCCTTCCTCCGTGCAGCCTGGAACACTGCATTTACGCCTGTGGTTCTGGCTCATTTTCAACAGAGAAACTGCCTGCTTTTTAATTCTTTAGAAGAATTACAAAACACGCAAAGAATTCTTCTTTAGAATTGTGAGATTTGCAGAGAAAGGAGGTGTTGATGGGGTTTGAACTTTTCTGTACGTCCATTTCACCCACTATGGACTATAGTTATTCGTCAATGGAAACTCAGTTTTGCATTCTATGACCCTTTAAAGCTGAAACATCTGGATGAGTTTTTTTTCTGCTTGCTGATGAAGCGGCTGGAGCTCAGTGCTGGTGTTTTTGATTATTTTGACAGCAGTTAATGCTGTAATTAATCTTATTTAAAAATAGCTGCAAGAATTTTTATATTGTTGCACTTTGAACTCTGAACTGAGGGATCTCTACTTCAGTCCCACAAAGTTGATTTTGTCAAGTTTAACCTGGCAGGTTTCTTTAGATAGTAAATAGATCTGCTGACTCTGCTGTTCGGAGAACTACTCAGAAAATAGCCCTGTGCCTTTTTAGAAACAGTCATCCTTCACATCAAGCAGGTCTCGTATCAATGTTTATCTTCCTGACCTGCTTACTTTGTGTTTCCTCCCTGCAGGTTCATGGCTCAGCACCCAGAGATGGATTTCTCTAAAGCCAAATTTAGCTGAAAATGGCTGCTGGCCGTCTACTCCACGTCCTGTTTCATGATGGATCCTGTTGGAGCCACCGCTGGGCACTGAACCATCATTTCCTTAATGATACGGTTTCTTTAACCCCTCAGTTCTTCAGTTCATGTGTTTATTTGCTGCAGAGTCTGTTTGATCAATGTGAGCTCAGCGATGCATCTCTGCATGTGGTATCTGATATTTAAAGATGTCCATTTTCTTTTTTTAATAAATCGATTTAAACTCTGACTCAGTCATTTCTTTTATACATGGGAGTTTGAAAAAGTTGCATGTTTTTATTTTTTATTTTTTTATTTGTACTCTCTTTCATTTCAATTTAAATATAAAATCCAAGGCGTATGTTTCTACAGCTTCTATTATGTTTGAATTGTATCCTATAGTTCACTAGCCATTGACAGAGAAGGTTGAACACTGATGTGAGGCAAAATCAAAATCTGGAGAAAGTTAAAATTCAAAGGCATACAATTGTTTTTGGCCACAAGAGGGCAGCATTGTTCCATAACTTTGAGATTGATGTCCAGTGGTCTAATAAATAGACTGGAGATCATTTATTTATGTGCCAAAAGTATCTAAATTTTTAGAGAACCACTGTGATGTGAAGGGTTGTGTGTCTGCCAATATTAATAGGTAAGCAGACCAACCTGTTTAATTAGCATATTTTCAAATATCTTTTTTGCTTTTAGTTACTTGATTGACTGAGTGGCACACGTATAGACGGTCTCAGATGGTTTTAAAACGTATTTTCCTCCATAAAGTTAAGAGTGCTGTTTAAAGAAAGTGAAAATATTTAAGATCAGAATACTTCTGAGAACAATATTTTGCACTAATGCCTAAATTTGAGTACTGAAAGCAAAGTGTTGGGACCTGTTAGGAGGCTACTTGTAATCTGAAGCACAGACCCAGAAAATTACAGTTTAATTAAATATGAACTTGATCCCAAAGAGAAATAAAATGGTGTAACTTTTTTTGTAGTTTATAGGCAGAAAGATTCTCCTGTAGCATCTAGCAGCAGATCTAGAGAAGCCTTGAACCAAAAACTTTGTTTTACAACATCCCTCTGAAAAGTAAGCACAGGGTTGTCCATAATGTACATTATATGTACTTGGAGCCGATGTTGCCATCCCTCTGTAGTAGCTGAGATGGAGGAAAGAACCACCATTTGAAGATTTTTAATGCAATTTACAAACTAAACGTAATTGCTGCTGAAGCAACACTCACACTGAACACAGCGCAGCTGCATTGCATATTGAGGAACCCAAATCAGAAACAATGTATACTCTTGTAATCCAGAAGTGAATAGAAACAAAAAATATACCCCTGATGAACTTCATGACATTCAAGAAAGTCTGTCAAAACCCTCAGGTCCCACAGCAGGTTTTAGGTTTGGTGGAGCTTAATCTAATCTTTTGCAGATTTTCCATACCCTGCTGAATAGAATTTAAAGTTTTTGCACTCTACAACGTCAAAATCAACCTAAAGTCACTACATGTCTTGCTGGACAACCTTGTATTTCTTTTTTGAGAAACTGTCAAACAACATGAAATTCTGTTCCCTCATAGCGTTTCCAGTGTATTATATAATAAATTATTATAGATAATCTATTATTATATAATTTATTGCATATTCAAGCATAGGTATGTTAAGAAGCGAAAGCCAGGTCATCCCCTACAAAATCTTGAGTGACACACGGCAGTTTTCAGCTGTGGCTATGTGCATAGCCAAATTCCCTCCAGAGCAGAGTTTGTGCTCACTGGCTATGTTGGCCATTTCTATAGCACCAAAAAGGAGGACATTATGTGGCATATCAATGAATTACTAAGGTGTACATAAGAATGTGGTATACTGTAATTTATTTTACAATTTTGAGGGGCTTGAAGAGGATGCTTGTGTAGCTGAATATGAAATATTAATGAAAAGTGAAAAAAAGTATTGGTTCCCAGTTGGGCTGAAATAATCAGATTAATTGTGATTAATCGATTGTTGAAATAATCGTCAACTTATTTAGTAATCCATTAAATGTTAGCTGGAGTGCAGAGGCTCTAAAATGTGCCTTCAGCTGACAGAGCAACCCAATTAGAGCAGTAATTATACCAAAATTGTAAAGAAATTTATAAACTTTTTGCATTTAAAATAAAAATTACCTGTTTTTTCTGTCAATATGCTCTATCTAGAACTCAAGTGGAAAAGTTTTAGTTTCACGTGGTTTAATTATGTGAAAAATCTTTTAGGAACTATTGACTAAACAATTATTAATCAATTAATTGATAAAATAATCGACAGATTAATTGATTTGCAAAATAATTAGTTGCAGCCCAGTATCCCAGTATTTGTATTTATTCAATACACTGTGGTGTTCAAAAAGTAACCACTTAGATGAATCTTTTAAAGTGCAGAATGCCACAAATCATAACGTGTGGAAAAATGATTTAACAGGTAAAATACATAATAAGAAAAAATGCCTAATATTTTATTTAAACAACAAAAGAGATTATTAAAAAAGAACACATTCAACTGTTAAAAAAGTATAGATTTTTTTAAAGTGCTTCAGTCTTTTGGGAACTTCCCGTCTAGCTGCAGAATTCAAACAGGTTCTGGACTGTCTAAATCTTCAACAGCTCACAGATGGCCCCACCCACAGCAAAGGGCATACTCTGGACCTTGTTATAACTGACTCTCTTCCACTCACCAGCATCAACATATATGATGTTGGTGTCTCAGATCACCTGGCAGTTACATTTAGACTCCCAATAACCTTTTTCACTAAACCAAAACGCCATATCACTTCCAGAAACAT
>NW_015150773.1:359177-361120 GCF_000732505.1 Cyprinodon variegatus
ATGACTCCTCCCAGCTCCCCCGCCAACTCTGTCACCTGCCTCAGCTCCTGCAAGGAGGATATAAAGGCGTGGATGAGTCAAAACTTCTTGCAGCTTAATGCCTCAAAAACAGAGGCCATCCAAACTGGTACTCCTCATCAACTCCGTTCCTTTCCTCTCACCTCTGTTTCATTCTGTGGTCATACCATTCCCCTGTCTCCCTCTGTTACAAGCCTTGGGGCCAAGCTTGACCCCCACCTCTCCTTTGACAATCATGTCACCTCCATTTGCAAAACGTCCTTCTTTCACCTCCGTAATATTTCCAAACTCCGCCCCTCCCTATCCCTCCCTGCTGCAGAGAAGCTCGTCCACGCCTTTGTCCTTTGTCTATGTCATCGGGATCTCTGGCAGGAGCCTTCAGAAGCTCCAGTACGTACAGAACATTGCTGCCAGGGTCCTGATGAGGGTGAGGAAACACCAGCACATCACTCCCATCCTTCACACTTTACACTGGCTCCCTATTCACGCCCGTATAGAATACAAGATTCTTCTGCACACCCATCACTGTGTGCACGGTGCGGCCCCCACCTATCTCACTGAACTGCTCACACCACACACCTCTTCCCGGACCCGGTCAGGCCAACAGCACCGTCTGGCCCCACCCAGGACACGGCTAAAAACAATGGGCGACAGGGCCTTCAAAGCCGCAGCTCCCCGTCTGTGGAATGCCCTCCCAGACCACCTTAGGGCCCCACAGACAGTGGATTGTTTTAAGAAAGGATTGAAAACTTTACTTTTTAGAAATGCCTACAATTGTTGATTTTGGATTTTTTTAATAGGCTACGTATGCCTTTTAATGTATTGATTTTAATGATTGTCTTTTTACTCTGTTTTTAATGTTTTAATGTCTTTTAAACTGGTTTTAATTTTCCCTTTTTTTTTTTTTAATGTAGCACTTTGAGAATTGAAGTCAAATGTAAAGTGCGTTATAAATAAAATTCATTATTATTATTATTATTATTACCTTTCCTTAGTGTCTGTGTGCAGTAGACCATGGTCATCCCTTTAGCTGTGTGTGATTCACTAAAAATCCCCTGGTCCACCTTCACACCACATTCTACACTTCTGTAGGACTGGTGATGTTTTATAGTATGGTCCAACTTATACAGCTCTGCTTAAGTTGTTTTAGCATACAGGGGCCACAAAACTTCATGAAAAAAGCCCTAATTAATGAGGTACCTGCCATACTTTTAGTACCTTTATGTTAATCCTTTCTTGCATGCCGTTCAATTGCAGCTTTCCCTCAACTTCTTACATCCACATCGTATCGACAAAGTGGGGAGAAGCAATGAAATGAGTCTCCACTACTTTTAATTATAAATTCATTTTTTTCGTCCATTCAGAGTTAAAAGAGGTCATGCATTTTGGCTTGATGCTAACTTTCTGTCAATGTGTAATATTTATCTGACACAGCACCACTCTTAGCTAATTATTATTTAGACCAGATAGTCGTTGCATTTTTTTTTTTTTACATTCTATGATTGGATATTGTGCTGCAGCCCAGTAAAATGTAAAAACAAATCTTGTGCCACATAAAAGAGGACAAATAGGTGTCTGGCTGACATTGCAATGGGAATCCAGATCGTCCAGCCCAAAGCCGGACATCTGGGCACCCTATCACTGGCCGAAGTACATTCTGCATTCTGCCTATGATTCAGAAAGAGCTCAACGTTGTGTCTTCTTTATCCTGTGTTTCCGGCCAAGCCGTGGCAGTGTTTTGTGAGCCAGCCTGCTTAAGCAGATTAAAAAACTATCCAGTTCTCGTTCTCTTGTGTTGCCCAAGGAACATCCGGGCCCAATTGATGTTCTGCTGAGGAGTGTTAAAGTGAGGAGGATTTGTCCCCTTGGAAGTTAAGGCTGTAACGCCCCGGGGCCTCCTCACACGGTTCTTTTCCTGGGAGCAA
>NW_015150773.1:366529-372050 GCF_000732505.1 Cyprinodon variegatus
GGTCATGGGTCTTAGTGATTCCCAAATGACCTGACCATGAGTGGTCATGTGCCAACCGCAGTATTTGTTCACGATAACCTTGAGGAATGACAATTTGATAAACTACTCCCCAATCCTCCTCAATACCCTTCTGTTGCAAGGCAGGCCTAGAGATCCATTTTCTCATAAGTAATCCATCTTCAACAAAAAACATATGGGTCTTGTCCTTTATTGAATCAGTCACATTCTCAAAGCACTTAGTGAGTGTTTTATCACTCTTCTGAGTTTGGCTCAAAACCTCACGTGACATTGATAGTGGGAGTTTGGAGTGAAGCCCTCTCGGAGCACTGAGTTTGAATGGTCATCTGCTGGCAGCTTGTTCACTTCCTCCAGCTTACGAGCTTGGGACCTGGTAAGAGCACTGACAGCAAACACATCAGGAAGGGATTCCAACATGTCATCTTCCTAGAGGTCAGTCCATCCATTTTCATTGTCCCAAGTGGGGTCGCAAGGGGTGCTGGTGCCTATCTCCAGCAGTCAATGGGCAAGAGGCGGGATACACCCTGGACAGGTCGCCAGTCCATCACAGGGCAACACAGAGACACACAGGACAAACAACCATTCATGCACACACTCACACCTAAGGACAATTTAGAGAAGCAAATTAACCTAACAGTCATGTTTTTGGATTGTGGGAGGAAGCCGGAGTACCCGGAGAGAACCCACGCATGCTCAGGGAGAACATGCAAACTCCATGCAGAAAGACCCCGGGCCAGGAATCGACCCAGAACCTTCTTGCTGCAAGGCAGCAGTGCCACCCACTGTGCCACTGAGCAGCCCCATAACACTGTTAAATCCAGAATAGAATTTAAAATCCTCCTTCTCACATATAAAGCCTTAAATGGCCACGCTCCATCTTATATCAGAGATCTGATTGTTCCTTATGTTCTTAACAGAGCACTTCGCTCTCAATCTGCAGGTTTACTAGTGGTTCCTAGAATTTTAAAAATAGAATGGGAGGCAGATCTTTTAGTTATCAGGCTCCTCTCATGTGGAACCAACTACCAGTTTTAGTCTGTGAGGCGCCCTGTCTACTTTTAAGGGTAGGCTTAAAACTTTCCTTTTTGATAAAGCTTATAGTTGAGTGGCTCAGGTTATCCTGAGCTATCTCTAAAGTTATGCTGCTATCGGCTTAGACTTCTGGAGGACAAGGGGACCCCCATTTCATCATTCTATCTCTATTCTCCCACTCTGCAGAATCTGTTAAAGTTAAATCTCTAACGTTCTGCTCTCTCTGCTTTATCTCATAGTAGCTTTGCCTCGTCTGTTCCTGTTTGGCTGTGACACCATCCTGGAGAGAAATATCAGCTGTGCTGCTGCCATCAACACCTTTGTTTATAGATGTTGGAGATTGGCCTGTTTTCAACTGTAATCCTGTTTCTCTGACTGTGACTGTCTAGATGTGCTCTCTTCATCCTCTGACATGGGAGCTGGCTCGGAGCTCGTCTGCCTGGCTATGTGTTTCCTGGACAGGGCCGCCTTTTATAGCTGCTTTTTGTGTCTCTGCTTCTGTCTCCTTGAAACCCAGTCGGCCTCAGCAGATGGCCGCTCACACTGAGCCTGGTTCTGCTGGAGGTTTCTTCTTGTTAAAAGGGAGTTTTTCCTCTCCACTGTCGCTACAAGCATGCTTAGATTGAGGGAGTGCATTCGAGTCAATGAGTCGATGCAATCAACTGGTTTTCGTTAGATAGAAAACTTTGTAACAATTTGACTCTATGATCTGGTGAACTGTAAAGTGCCTTGAGATGACATGTGTTGTGAATTTGGCGCTATATAAATAAACTGAATTGAATTGAGTCTTAAATTGTGTACTGTGTAACCTGGTTTGATTTGGAGAGATGGCATTCATTCCACTTTGGATGGTACAGCTCTTTCTAGGAATCTGTCCAAATATTCGTCCTCCAAAACCCTGATAGCCCATGGCAGGAAGGTGTTTTTAATGTCCATAATCCAAACTGCAGGCACCAGAACAATAAAGGCAAACATGTTTTGTCGGCAGATTTCGGCATTTTAAGTTAATTTAGGGGTTAATAAGCTGTTTCAGGGGAGTGATCATAGCGCTTTGCATCATAAGTGCTGCCTGTCTCCCTGCCAGCCGCTGCTCCTGTTGCTCTAGACACGCTGCAGACACCATGCCCGTTCATGTGTTTTGAAGGCATGGTTTCGAGAGGCATGGTTGTGTATCTTCAAAAATATAGCTTGCTGGAACATTTTTTTCCAAGATCTCCTACTGCACCTTTAACATAAGATCTCTGCCTTCAAAAAGTCTTAGTGAATGACTTGATTTGTGATAATCACATTGATTAATGTTGCCTTACAGAAACTTGACTGCAGCAAAAGGGTTATGTCAGCATAAATGAGGCAACTCCTCCAAGTTATTTACATTTTCACATACCCAGAAATTCTGTGCAAGGAGGAGGATGATAAGCAACAATTTTTCATTCTGACTTATTGATTACTCCAAAGGCAGTTCATAGTTACTACTCCTTTGAACATTTAACCATTAGTTAAACTTATCGAAATCGCAAAGAATCAAAACCTATTCTTTTTGTAACTGAATTTTAAGATGAGTTTTCAGAATATCTATCTTATTGGGTGTTGAATACTGACAGGGTAATTATAATGGAGGATTTTAACATCCATGTTGACATTGAGGGCGATACGTAGCTAAAGTTCAGCCTTCAATGCTGTCTTAGACACTTTTGGCTTTGTTCCTAATGTGAACAGTCCCACACATTCTCATCTTCATACTTTGGACCTTGTGCTGACATAGGGCTTTGAAAGCAAAGAAATAACAGTATTTCCTAACAACCCTCTCCGCTCTGGCCTCTTTTTATTACTTCAGGATTACTTTAACAGAGTTCACCTCCCCCAAAAGAATGTTTCACTTAAGCAGATTATTATCAGATAGTGCAGTTATAAACCTTAAAGCAGCTGTTTCACTTTCTCTCTGTGTTGCAGAGGGCAAAAGTTTAGTTTGTTCCTCTTCACAGGTTGTTATCTAACGAAAACCAGGTTGATTTTGTTGACGGGTTGCTGGTTCTCTTGGTACTGCCTTAGACAATGCAGCCCCTTTGAAAAAGAAAAACTTTAAAAATAGAAAGCTGGATCCTTGGTTAAATGCAGAGCTGAGCACTCTGAAACAAAATGCATGGAAACCAGAGAGAAAATGGTGCTCCTCATGCTTATGGGAATCCTATCTAGTCTTGAAAAATACGTTACTGCTGTATAGGATGACCCTTCGTGAAGCAAGAGCAGCATATTTCTTCTCATTAATAAAGGAGAATAAGAATAATCTCTGATATCTTTTTAATATAGTTGCCAAACTCACCCAGACCCATGGCTCTGTTGAACCTCCCATCCCCCCTGCTCTTCACAGTAATACATTTATGGGATTCATTATAATTAAGATAGGTTCTCTTAAAAATAAGTCCATTAACATCCCTCTAAATATGATTGGTTCATCTCTGGAAGGTGGGGTAGCATCAGTAGCCATAGATAGTTTAGACTGCTTTGATCCAATTGAACTTTCAGAGTTGGCAAAACTATTGTCATCATCTAAGCCTTCAACTTGTTAGATCCAATTCCAACCAGGTTATTTAGGGAAGTATTCCCTTTGATCTCCATTTTAGATGTGATTAATCTATTCCTGTGTGGCAAGTAGGGGGAAATTAGTCACACAAGTTTGATAACTGAGAGGCAAAAGACAATCCAGCTCAAATTAATAGTTTTTTTTTATATATATATATATACAAGTTTGATATAAGTTCTAAAATCAAATTTATCCATACACATTTAAAAGCATAGGTGGGCCAGGAGTTGTGGCCAATGGTGAAGCAGCGGAAATAACTGGAGGGAAAACAAAACATAAAACACACCATAAATCCCCCCAAAAATTGAACCTCTATCCAAGAAGAAACAACCACCAGGAGATCCACCGCCACAAATGTGACAATCAGCTACAAGAAACACAACAAAGGTTAAAAACATGGAGTGAACACTGCAGAAAAACAAAAGAAAAATAAAAAGTGTTCATTAGACCATTTAAAAAGGATCTTTTTGTGAAAGCTGAACTGGGTCCCGCTTGGCTCCAAAAAGATAATTAGCCTCTGGGAAACACACCAAGCAGTGAGGCAGGCGTATGCCTGCAGCAACTAAAGCAACCAATATCGGTAGCAATGCAAACAAGCAGGGCAGAACAGCAGAATCACTCAAAGCACAGTAAAACAAAGCAAAACAGCTATCAACACTTTAAATTTTAGAACCAGGACATGCAGAACAAACACTACTTACCACCATGTTGCCCAATTTGTCTGTTGCAGTGCAGGAAGCTAAGTTAGCACTGGGCTAAGCTGATTAGGCTTCAAGGGCCAAATAAGTTCTCGCGCTGATGTTGAGCCGATCTGTGACGCGGTATTCAACTATCCGTGCTAGAAAAATAAAATGACTGTATTAATGAAAAAAACTTTGGCTCTTGAAAACAAGGAGAACAAGTTCCTTGTACCTGCCATAAGGCACAAACAAACACGGAAGTGGAGAGCCAGGGACAACCAATGCCTAAAGTTAGACGTAGCGTGTCAGCAGGACCAAGGTTTTTTATAGGAAGCCAGCTGATGTAGGGAGCCAATCAAAGCAAGACCTCAATTGGAGATCTGCCTCCAACTCTATACTGCCACATCTGTTACATGGATTTTTACCTCAGGCTTTTAAGGTTGCTGTAATTAAACCATTATTTAAGAAACCATCTCTTAAACCAAAAGTCTTAGTCAATTATAGACCTATATCCAATCTTCCTTTCTAATCTAAAATTCTTGAGAAAATAGTTGCAAAACAAGTATATGACCCCTTACACCATACTGATCTTTTTGAAGAGTTTCAGTCTGGCTTTAGAGCTAATTATAGCACTGAAACATCTATGGTGAAAGTCACAAATTATATTCTCATGGCCTCAGATAATGAAAATGTATCTGTATTTCTCCTGTTACATCTCAGCACTGCTTGGCTGCTCTTACCCATACTTTGAACCCCATGGATGTGGCTTGCCTCGCATAAACTGCTTGATGCTGCTGTACTTCCCCTTGAAAGGAATCATCATTTCATCCACAGAATTCTACTCTTCTGGTACCACCTGCAAGCATTTCTCCATGAATGATTCATGCCATTGTCTGAGTTTCCAGGTTTTTGTCATGATGGGTACACTGGTGTGACCCAATTATGCAGAACACCACTGAGACGGAAACTGGAGTAAAAGGTTTAACAGAGTTTATTGTTACAAGCACTGAGATAATGACTGGTTCTGGTTCAGGCCTGGGAAACTGGTTCACCGGAGTCTGCGTGAGAAACAGTTCAGTTAGCGTTGCGCATAGGAGTTTGATTCTTGAGACTTTCAGATTTGTACGTTGAGGGTTCTTGATTAAAGCCTTGAGAGGCAAACTGTTGGATCTGGAGAGGATTTGATCAGCAGAGTCCTTAAGCTGCTTCA
>NW_015150773.1:372492-374060 GCF_000732505.1 Cyprinodon variegatus
ACTTCTCCAGCTCCCAACAGTTTTGTCATTCTTTTCAATCTCTGGCACTGTCAAATTGCTCACAAAATGTAAGGTTGGATTCTGTTGTGTGGCATAAGATCAGCAACAGGGGGGTGCCGTATTTCTGTCTTCCAGTACATGCACCTTCCAGCTATTTGTACCATGCCCATCCTCAGGCACATGCCCAGCATTTTCTGTATTTAATTTGTTTTAGACTTAACAAATCTTTCATCGTTTCGAATGCTGTACTCTTTTGTACTTGTTGCCAGATCATGTCTTCTGACACAAACTTTTGGAAGTATTGCAGTGGTGTGTGGAGGAATGTTACATAGTCTGTGACAGGTGGACCAGAAAAATCAGTATTGGGACTGATAAAATCCTTTTTTAGCCAGTGATATCAGTCATGGGGCATGATGCTTGCATTCTCTCAGGGCCCAATGTCCACATTGGCTGGGCAGTCAGAGGGCTCTTGGTTTTCTTTGTCCACACAGGGATCATTGTCTGACTCCTCATCACTCGCACCAGTGTTATCATAGGGTGATATCCTAAACACTGTACAGAGGATCTCACCTAAATAGTACACATACTTTTTAGATTCTAGATAACCAGCAGGAAAAGTTGGGGTGGTGGAGAGATTGATTCTAATTTGATGTGTTTATACATTGCTCTGAAGTAACCTATTGACACATTTCACTGGTCACACAATAATGTATGGCCAAACAATTGGAAACTCTAATCATCATCAAAACAGGAATGCAAGTAGCCTCCCATTTACAGCCACACCTAACATTCCTGACCTGCTCCTGAGAAATGCAATGCAAATGCCCCCCCCAAGCATCCCCCACACCAGCTTTGACCATGAATTGATAGGAACATTTTCTTATCAATAACCAAGACAAAGGGCCGACATACACAAACAGAATTTTTCTGTTAGAAAGCCCTGCAATCTGTGATGAGGGTAAAATACTGACTGTTGAAGGTGGTTAGAAATCATCCATCCATCCGTCCGTCTGTCCATCCGTCCGTCCGTCCATCCATCCATCCATCTTCTGTCATGCTTTTTCGCAAGCGGGGTCGCAAGGGGTGCTGGTGCCAATCTCCAGCTGTCTACAGGCGAGAGGCAGGGTACAACCTGGACAGGTCGCCAGTCTATCTGTGGAATTATATTTTTCCTTGGCCTATTTTGTATGATAAAATGTTTTGAGTGTGCCTGTTTGAATAGGAGTAATGATAGAAAAATCCTGTACCCATTCACTATGCTGTGCTGCCGCAATTAATTAGGCGAAGCAAGATGGTGCCAGTGTGTCAGGCGGGCCGTCAGCTGCTCCGTTTGTTGTTTGTTTTTCTATTGTTTATAACTTATGTTGCACATACCGTCAACACTCTACGGGTGTATGATCGCCAAACACTGTTAGATCTGAGGATTTACGCCAAAAATCTTGTCAACGTCAACTTCAATTATTATGGACAAAAATCGTTGCCTCCTTTCCTATCGGGCATCCCGACATACCTCTGCCACACTCCGACGCCACCCCCGCGGCGAAAACGGCCCCGCCGCCGGGGTAGGC
>NW_015150773.1:376564-379387 GCF_000732505.1 Cyprinodon variegatus
GGTTTTCCCCACTCAGTGACACACCCACTGAGAAGCCCACTCTGGTGTTTGGCAGCTCCATAGTCAGAAACGTGGCATTAGAGACACCAGGGACCATAGTCAAATGTTTGCCAGGGGCCAGAACGGGCAACATCAAATACTACCTGAAACTGCTGGCTAAGGATAAGGTTAAAATACAGTAAGATTGTTATTCACGCTGGCGGTAATGACACCCGATTACGCCGATCCGAGGTCACTAAAATTAGTGTTGCTTTGGTGTGTAAGTTTGCCAAAAAAATGTCGGACTTAGTGATTACTCCCAAAACAGTTAATACGTACAACTCTTTTGAACATTTAACCCTTAATTTCCCTGATCCAAATTTCAAAGCAAGAAAACCTCTTCTTTTTGTAACTCTGTATCGTCCACCAGGTCCTTGCTCTGAATTTTTAGAGTTCCTTTCTGATTTGGTATTAATCAAAGCCTTTTAAATTTGGACCCAGATCAAATTTATGTAACACCCTAAAAAGAACCTGCCATTCAGCTTGGTCAAAAACCTTCTCGGCATCTAGGGAAACAATTATTGCTGGCCCTTTATGAGTATTAAGGTGCTGGACAACATTAAGAACATGTCATATATTATCTGTGCCATATCTCAATTTTATAAACCTTGCCTGATCTGGGTTTAGTATTTTAGGGAGGATGTTTTCCAATTTTTTGCTATGATTTTATAATCAACGTTAAGCAAACTAATAGCCCTAAAGGAGGACTTTTACCTTCTTTTAAAAGAAGACTGATGAAGGCGTGTCTCCACGAGGGGGGATGCCATGTCATTAACAGCAGGCATGAATACAGGATGAAACCCTGGCAAGAACAACTTAAAAAGTTCAAATGGAAACCCATCAGGTCCAGGACATTTTCTGTTTGGCATAAAAAAAACATAACGACCCACCTTATGTCAAAAATGATTGATGACTATTGACTTATGAACTTATGACCTTATGACCTTATGTCAAAAATGATTGATGACTAATGACCTGACCTTATGACCTTTTGACCTCACCCCTCCCCCCTTCCGGTCCCCTCCCCCACAAATGATTTATGACCTATGACCTTATGACCTTACCCCTCCCCCAAATGATTTATGACCTNCTGCACCTGAATCCAAACAAAATCGAAGTAATATCATTTTTGGACCAAAGGAAGAGGGTTCTAAAGTTAGCTAGAAACCAGCGACCGGGCTCTATATCTGGGTGCACTGATGGACCCAGACCTGAACCTTCATAAAGTGGGTATTCTATCCCCTAAAGCACACTGGAAAAAGTGAAAAAATAAAATAAAAGCGCATTTATTCTTGGATTGAGGAGGTAAAAGGGACATTTTGCCAATGGAACAAGAACATTTTCATTTAAAATAAGAAAACACACGCACCCTTTTGACCTGGTTTGAAGTGGTCAAGAAACTAAACTTGGATAACCAGATACCAATTCTTAAATGGGTTGCCTATGACTCAGATTTCACCCCTAACCAATTAGATTCCAGTTTTAAAAGCTGGTCACAGAAAGGAATAACAGCTTATTGTAGGATACTGGACAAAAATACACTAACAAGCTTCCACACACTTCAACAAAAATATGGTTTAGGAAAAGGGGACTTCTTTAGATATTTGCAACTTAGACAATATTTTTTTTCAAACATATTAAAAGACCTCATCTCAGAATCTAACGAGATAATTCAATTGATTTCACAAGCTTACTCAAAGCCTGACAAGATTACCATCTCCAAACTTTATCAGGGATTGTTGAGATCCAGAGGAGTATCAACAGATTACATTAGGAACAGATGGGAGGATGAGTTGAATACTGAAATTTCACAAGAACAATGGGACAATATGTGTGAATCTGCTGCTTCAACCTCCTCCTCAAACTATTGGCGTGAGTTCAGTTGGAAAAATTTGCTGCGTTTTTTTAGGACACCGAAGCAGCGGTTTCATGGAAACCCGAATGCTTCTAAATGCTGGAGAGGATGCGGGGATGAAGAGGCAAATCACTCATATTTTCTGGTCCTGCATAAAGATCAAGTCTTATTGGAAAGACGTTTCGGAGAAGGTTGAAACAATCTTGGATCTTAAACTCCAACAACCTACCATGTTCTCATTGCTCGGAGCTGTTGCTGAGAGTTTGAATATGAGTGACAAATATTTACTAAAAATCTTCAGTGCTACAGCCAAGAAACTCATCACTCGAAAATGGCTTGAACCTGACCCATCAACATTAAAGAACTGGCTGGAACTGGTGGATGAAACCCACAAAATGGAAAAGTTAACATTTATGCTGAGACTGCAGTCGGATCTTTATAAAAAGAGATGGAGCAAATGGACTAGATTTCTAGAAAACAATAACTGAATCAGGTCACTTGTACCGTCACTTCAAAAGCTGCTCAAAAATCCAAAGATTGAAATGTAAATTTGTTTGCTGTTTTCATCCTGCATCTTTTCATCTTTGTCAGAATGTAAGTAATACTTCTTGTCGACAGTAGTTCCGTTCTGTGTTCTGTATGTGATTGTTAAATGAAACTCATTCAATAAACATAAAGTATAAAGAAAATAAAAAAATAATAATAAGAAGAAAACACAACTGCATTGTCTTATTTCAAGTGCATATTATCTAATTATCTTATTTTAAGAGTCAAAATACTCATTCCATTGGCAAACTATCTAATTTACCTATTCAAATTAAGAGTAAATACACTTAATTTAAGAGATTTTTCCGGTGCAGTGGTTCCTCAGGAACCTGCCCTGCATGTCTTAGAGTTCCAGTGCTGCAGAAGCCTGTTAATCATCCATT
>NW_015150773.1:380349-381544 GCF_000732505.1 Cyprinodon variegatus
TAATTAATTTAAGGTTAAATCAGAAGGATCTCAGATGGTTACTCTGTATATCATCATACAGAAGAATCAACCTATGTATAGTGTTCTCTGAACATTTTCATCTGCTTATTGTTGTCGCCCATATTAATGTCAGTTAACAGGTAATGCTGAAAATGTTTAAAAAATGATTCAAACACAAATCGAGCATGTTGTCAATCAGCTGCTGCTTCTCCAAAACTACCCTGAGTTTTTACGTTTCCAAGAAGTTATTTTCAGCCTCTGTCTGATCAGGTTTACTTTCCTGATGCCGCAGTGAAAGCACTGGCAGACTTTTAGTTGGTCAGGAGACTAAATTCAGGCTGTTACCAGGTCTGTTCAGATTACCCATGGAGTAACTGGGCATCCAAGATTCAATTTATTCTGATATCCTGTTCGATCTTCTGAGCCAACGTGTTGGGAGAGTCCATCCGTACCATCTACAGGAGAACTGGAGAGTCTGCCTTCTCTGTTAGAGCCCCCAGCGCCTGTTCATGCTGGGTATTGCTTGGTTAGGGGAGCATTTCAGGCCAGCAGTGCATTAGGGTGCTGCCCTCCATGCACCACATAGATACTGTTGGCATCCTTTGCTGGATGACCCAGCTGGGATGTTGTGAGGTGGATCTACTCAGTCCCTGCTCCAAAATCTCTGAAACACATTGACAACAGGGACGGATCATCAGGGGGACCATGGCCCCCCCTATCAGGTGATTTGTTCCCATGTAGATTCAATTCACCACCTCTGGAACCAGCTGTTCTCCTCTAACCTAGAAAATGGCATCCCACCACCATCCTAATTTGACACTTTAAAGCTAATATATCCCTTTTATATATATATATGCCTTCAATGTTGGGAACTTATGCATATATTCCAATCTAGTGAAAGCTATTATATCACATATAGGAAAATCCTATTTATTGATCATTGCAATGGGAAAAAACAATCAGTGAAACCAAGATGGCTGACACACACAGGGGGAAAAGACCAAACATGTCACCATTCCGACAGAATACCATATTACAACTGCAAAATCTAATTGCAACTATATCTATGCAACTACTTTGTTGGTATTTTGATTTTTTACAGTATAAAATGCATAAAGTACACTGGAATGGACAGATAAATATTTCTTTGTAGAATAAAGAGAGATACTTTTTTTTTCAAATCCTGTTTGACTTT
>NW_015150773.1:384452-386149 GCF_000732505.1 Cyprinodon variegatus
TTCTCACCTTCTTCCAGTCTGAGGCGCTGCAGCCTCCACACCACACAGTGAGACAGCTGCTCAGAACGCTCTCTATGGTGCTTCTGATCCAGGTTCATGATCATTTTTCTTCAAAGATCCATGTTTAGCTCATCAGTTTTTGTTAGCGTCATGAATGAAATGAAACAAAATAATTTTGACATTGTTGACGGAACCAACACTTGTCCAGTGTTCCCACGCAGGACAGGGTGTTTGATTGTTCTAACTTTGATTTGCAGCCTAGATGTTGCTCACACTAAAACCTGGCGGGATTTTAATTCCAGCAATAATAAAATAATCAGGTTTTATTTTAAATGTGAAGAATTGCAACTTTGACGGTGAATAAACCACCTAGTTTGATTTAATAAGGCAAACCTGCCACTCACAATATGGCGGACATGTTTGCGTCTCTTTGCCACAGGCTCAGGGAAAGACGGAACTGCGCACGCGGCTTTTCTCTGGCTGTATCAGAACCAGAACCTCCAGATAAACACGCGAGTCTTTCTGTTAAGCAGGAAAATATCAGCTGAAAAAATGAAGAAAAGTTTTCCCATAAAGGTGACGTATTTCCCGTGACGCCGGTGACGCTGTTTCCGGTGCAGATCGTCGCCATGGTTTGGAGCAGCTGGAGCAGGAACACAGGTTTTACTGCGGGATGAAATCAGGCTGAGATAAGAGACCAGCAGGAACATCTGGAAACATCTGCTGCTCCAAACTTCCTCCGGATTCAGGGACAACTGTAGAGTTTCTCTCCCAGGATCAGGTCAGGATTTTCCTTCCCTCCAAACTTTATTCACATCGATCCCAACTTTTCCAGCTAAAGTCTCCCTGCTTCACACAGATACAGATGAAACTGCATGAAAAGATGAAAAAAAGTTAACCCAATACAATATATGACCAGAGATTAATTAATTAACTTATATATTAAGATTGATTGTGAAATAAAATCCTAAAACGTTCAAATTTAGGAAGATAATTCGTGGGAATTTTTTCATCTAAGTATTTATACCTTTGTTTTTCATTATTATTCCGGATTTATTGGATTAATTTACTTTTTTTCTTCTCATATTTGTAATAAACTAAAATGAATAAACCAGATATGTTTGATAGTATTATAATTTTGAATTATTTTTCTCTGTAGCAGAAAATTCGATCAGATTCCTTCAGATAAATCCATTATTAAAATAGTGAGATCTAATCAAATAACTGATTTATTGCTAACCACAGTAGATATATTATGATGCTCCGGTACTTTGATAAACTGGAGCAAATAAAGGAAATTAACAGGGAATTAATCTCAGCAGAGATGTGATGTTTTTACATTTTATGGGCTGTAGTTTTAGTATGAAGTGAATCTATGTCTCCTGCCTGGGATGTCCTCTCCCACAGGGACCCTGGTCCACCAAGCATCTGAAGCTGTTCTAGCATCACTTCTCAGCTGGAAACGCCAACGTAGAAACAGATCCATCAGAAGCTACAGATCCTACGCTAACCTCAGCCTGGAACTCAGCTGTAGCTTCAGCAACATCTTAAAAAGCTTCTCCATCTGACCTTTGACCAGAACCAGCTCCGTCCCGTCGGGTCGTCTGGGTTTA
Organism: Cyprinodon variegatus; assembly: GCF_000732505.1. Taxonomy (NCBI): domain Eukaryota; kingdom Metazoa; phylum Chordata; class Actinopteri; order Cyprinodontiformes; family Cyprinodontidae; genus Cyprinodon; species Cyprinodon variegatus. The sequence continues at coordinate 386,066 of NW_015150773.1, forward strand.
TGACCCAGCAGGTCCGGTTCAGACCGGTTCATTTCAGAATTTTTGCGGAATATTGCCAAAAAAGAAAAATCTCCTGTCCAGGGG
>NW_015150773.1:388069-389709 GCF_000732505.1 Cyprinodon variegatus
ATTATCATTATTTAGCATGACTGTTTCTGTCAGATGTTTTATTAAGCTTCGGACGTTCTGAGTTTGTCTGTAAAAGTTTGAAAGAAATGTCTTGATTTGTTTCAGAGAGCTGCATTTCATTGACATGGGAACCTGGAATAAAATCCGAGGTAAGAACCAAATAATCCCGCCTGTTAGCCATCCTCAGCTTAGTGATTTCTCCAATTCTCAGATTTTAGGACAATTTTTTTCAGTTGTTCCACGCAGCTACTGCTCACACCGTACGACTAACCGCAGGGTTTAGTCGTACGGTGTGAGCTCACAGCTCACATTCTATGTTCGGCCCGACGCTCTCATGCTGTTCACACTGCATGACCATCATCTAGGTTTTTCTATGGAGAGATATTTGTGCCATCGGTTTGAGTGCGCAGGAACCAATCCGAACCAAAACCGGTCTGGCGCACGCTCAACTCTGAAAAACCCTCTCAACACACTGTTCTCACACTCAGTTTCATCTCTGCTCGCGCTCGACCTGCTCTCTCTCCGCGCTCAACACCAGCTGTGCGCTCGGCTGTTTCTCCGCTCGATTGACTCTCTGCGCTCGCAACTTTAGCAATGTATGTAAATGAACCATACCATCAGCCAATCACGCTCAGCTTCTTTTCATCCAATTAAAGCATTCTTTCCAAAAATACTAAATCCGGTTACTGATCACTGCTTCTTTTACCCGATTTAAAAAAAAATTCTGGAACTAAAACAAAATACCATTCCTAATATTGGAATATTTTGAGGCATCCATAAAAATTTAACATATCCATAATATTTTTTTATCTATATATTGTTGAACCATACTTCAATGTGAAATATCCTCCCTATTTTTCTTTTAAAACAGCAAATTTTAATCAATGTCAATAGCAGGTAAAAGAGATGGATGAGGCAGCGATCTAATAACTGTTTTACTGAAGTTTATTTGAGATAATTCAAGATAACTGGAAGAACGAATGCTTTCATTGGATGAAAAGAAGCTGAGCGTGATTGGCTGATGGTATGGTTCATTTACACACATTGCTGAAGTTGCGAGCGCAGAGAGTCGATCGAGCGGAGAAACAGCCGAGCGCACAGCTGGTGCTGAGCGCGGAGAGAGCAGGTCGAGCGCGAGCAGAGATGAAACTGAGTGCGAGAACAGTTGAGAAGGTTTTTCAGAGTTGAGATTGGTTCCTGCGCGCTCAAACCGATGGCACAAATATCTCTCCATATTTATCTGGAAGCCAAACAAATAGAAGAGGAATATGAAGTTCAGTATAGTGAAACATGCTGCCTTGGCAATTTCTGCACTTAAGTGCTGACAGCCCTAAAAAGAAAAGGCGACGACGTTTTTGGAAACGGACAGAACTGCATTTCACTCATTGCATCCCTGCCATGCTGCTGTGTTTACAGAAGAATCCTTGTTTGCTCACTGAGCGATTTGCCCACGATGGTCGGGAGAAAATCAAACATGTTTGGATTGATTTTTTTTCGTGAGAGGCTGATCGCCGCTCGTTACCCCGTGTACACTACATGACTCATGACGCACGATCAGGCTGAAAGTCGGCCCGATCGAAAGATTCTCGCACGACTGGAAAATCGCCCTGAAAATCTCAGTGTACGCCGACTTTAGAGAG
>NW_015150773.1:390639-395076 GCF_000732505.1 Cyprinodon variegatus
TGCAGAGACTGACGACGGCGGCGTCTGCCTAGACTGACGACGGCGGCGTCTGCCTAGACTGACGACGGCGGCGTCTGCCTAGACTGACGACGGCGGCGTCTGCCTAGACGGACGACGGCGGCGTCTGCCTAGACTGACGAAGGCTGCGTCTGCAGAGACTGACGACGGCGGCTTCTGCCCTCTTTGAAATTGTTGGAATCAGTTTATCTTAGCAGTGTGAGAATAGAAAGGGTTAACGGTGGTTTTAGCCATGCTATGCTAACCTGCTGATGTTTTTATTGCTTTATTTTATTTCCTGTTCTGATTGGTCAGAGCTGCTTCATCACCTTTAGGAAAATATTTCAGCAGATGGGAAATAACTTCTGCTTATTTCCTGTTTTAGTTTAAAGTTGAAAGTTTTCTAATCGACCAGATCAGCAGCGCTTTTAAAGCCACTAAGAAGGACTTTGTTTCTAACTTGACGCCTGGCGCAGGTTGAAGTGGAACCCAGACATTTGGGATGATCTTCTCCTCTTTGCCACCAGGCTGGTTTGCTGTTTTATTGTGTCAGAGGGGGCGGGACATTCTCCTTCTGCCCCCCCTCCTGCGTAAAGCTGTGCAGCTCTCCATGTGAAGGTGGAGTCCTCCTTCCCTCCTCATGTGAGGTTTCACCCACAGCTAACAGGTCAGCAGAAGATGCACTGAACCTGGACCTCCAGTTGTTCCTGGACCACCCAGGGACAGAGGTTCTGTTAGTGGACCTCCGTACTCCACCAGAAGCTCCGCTGGCTCACAGTGAAGAGTTGACTGACAGGCAGGAATCAATCAGCTTCTTGGAGACGATGGTGGAGAACTTTCTGAAGCATCCTGGTCGACGTTCAGGCGGTTCAGGATCATCTCTGCTGTTTGTTAGATGTTCTGGTCCCGATCAGAACCAACCAGAAACCAGAACTGTAAGCAGAGATGTTCTAGACATGAAGGCCACTGCTGTCCTGAGGTGATGAAGGTTCCTCCTCCTCCTCCTGGTCAGGGTTTAGATGTTGGCTCAGTTCTTCACTGGTGAATTCTCTCTGAATGAAGTTTAAACATGTAATCTTTTTCCACTTTAAATTTAGACTCAGACTTAGACTCAGCTTTATTAATCCCTTGGGATTACTCCTTTATGGAGATTCTGGTTCCAGCAGCTGAGTACAAAGAGTTAAAGCAAGAAGCCATTAAAGATAAAATACAACAGACGATATTAAAAGAGGAGTTGTACAGCCTGAGGAGCAAAGGAGTTCAGCAGTCTGTTGCTCCTGCATTTAGGGATCAGCAATCTCCTCTGAGTGGTGAAGACAGTGTGCAGAGGGTAGCTGGCATTGTCCATAATGTCCAGCAGTTTAAGTGTCCTTGCCTCTGCCACCGTCCCCAGAGGGTCCAGCTTCTAGCCAATCACAGAGCCGGCTGGCCTCACCAGTTTGTCCAGTCTGGAGGCGTCTAGAGGTGCAGAAGAGGACACTGGCAACCACAGACTGGTAGAACATCTCCAACAGCTTATTGCAGATGTTGAAGGACCTCAGTCTCCTCAGGAAGTCCATTCTGCTCTGTGTCTTCCTCTGCAGGTGGTTGTTGTGTGTTGACCAGTCCAGTTTATTATCCTGCAACATCCCAATGTATTGGTATGAATCCACAGCCTCCACCTCAGCCCCCTCCACCAGTACCGGCTTAGTCTTTGCTCCTTTCCTCCCACAGTCTATGACCACCTCCTTCGTCTTGGAGATGTTAAGCTCCAGGTGGTTGATGCGGCACCTGGTGGCCCCTAGTCCCCCACCAGACTCCTGTCCTCCTCCTTTCTGTTGTCCCTGATGCACCCACCATGGCTGAGTCCCTTCTGGATGTGACACAGCTCAGAGGTGTACCAGAAGTCCGAGGTGTACCAGAAGAAGAGGACAGGAGCCAGCATTGGGCCCCTGGGGGGCTCCTCTGCTGCTGACCACAGTTTCAGAGATGGTGTCTTTCAGCCTGACATACTGTGGTCTGTCTGTGAGGTAGCTGGAGATCCAGGCCCCCCGATGCTAGGGAAGAAGGGGAGATGTGTATGGATCAGCGGCTTGTCAAACCGGTTAACCCGGTTCAGGTCATCTGTCCTCTCCGTTGCTCCTCCAGCGGTCCTGGTCTATGTGGCTGTGATGTTCTCACACGGCTCTCCTGTTTTTCTCCTTCAGCTGCTGAAGTCTGCTTCACTTCCTGTTTCCCTTCACCGACAAACTTCCTCTGAATTACAGAGAAATTCTTTTTTTCTTTTAAAAATGTTACTTTAATATTGAAATTATTTTCTGCTTTTCTTGTTTCCACTTCCTGATTTTTTTTTTCTAAACCAACCTTGGAGCAGAAAACCTGATCAGCTGTGGTTTAGATATAAAATCTCTCATCTGTTGAAACACTAATAAAACATTTTAATTGGACTAAATAAGGATTCAACTGCTTAAGTGATTAACAGCGAGGAAAATAACATTAGTTCTCCCACTTAGAAACCATGGCGGGTCTGAAATCGTCACTGTAGGTTCATGTCCACTGTGAGAGACATGATCTAAAAAAGAAAAAAATCTAGAAATCACAATATATGATTTATTTTAACTGTTTATTTGTATGATCCAGCTGCAGAGAAGTATTTGAAGTCCAGTAGCCTTTGTTTTTTCATAGGTCAAACATTTCCTGTAGGTTTTCACCAGGTTTGCACTGCAGGGGGGATTTTGGCCCACTCCTCCACTAGATCTTCTCTAGATCAGTCAGGTTTAAGGCTGTCGCTCCCTACAAAGATTCTCTAGTGGGTTTAGGGTTATGGAGACTGGCTAGGCCACGCCAGAACCTAGATCTACTTCTTCCAAAGCCACTCCTTGGTCATCCTGGCTGTATTTTTCGGCTCATTGTGATGCTGGAAGACCCAGCCTCCACCCATCTTCACTGCTCTAACTGAGGGAAGGAGGTTGTTCCCCAGAATCTATCAATAAATGGCCCTGCTCATCCTCTCCTAATATTCTTCTTCTATGGCTAGTGGAGTTATGACCATAAAATTGTATTTTGGTCTCATGACTTTCTCCCATGACTCCTCTGGATGCTCATTAACAGCAGATGGGCTTTGACAGGTGCTGGTTAAAGCAGGGGAACCTTCCGTTCCATGCATGATTTCCAAACCATGTCTTTTCAACCGTAACCATGGAAATGGTGGTCCCAGCTTCTCCTGTCTAGTTCTGGGCTGATTTCTCACCTTTCTTAGGATCTTTGAGATCCCACCAGGTGAGATCCTGCATGGAGCCCCAGTCTGAGGGAGACTGACAGTCATGTTTAGCTTCTTCCATTTTCAGTGGAGCTTTTTCCAACCAAGCTGTTGGTTATTTCCCTGTAGCCCTCTCCAGCCTGGTGGAGGAGGACAGTTTAGTCTTCTTCCTGATTGTCTCTGGTGGACAGGTGTCTTTATGCAGCCAACCACCTCAGACTGGTGCATCTAGTTTAGGACGAATAGATGGAGGCGGACATTTTGAAAGCAGACTAACAGGGTCAAGGTTCTAGCTGATAGACAGATAAATATTTTAAAAAAATCACAGATAGTGATTCCTGTATTTTTTTAAGATCATTTCTCTCACAGTGGATATGAACGTACCATGATGATTTCAGAACCTCCATGATTTCTAAGTGGAAGAACTTAGAAAATAGCACATACTTATTTACCTCACTGTAAAGATTTAATTTCCGACAGGATCATTTTTTCCCAGCTGCTGTTTTTTCAGTAGAAGAGTCTCTGACCTCCTGTTGAAGTTATGAGAGTTTGACACTGAAGAAGAGGAGGAAGCTGAAGGTCAGCTGCTGACTGGAGCCTCTGCTTTGCTGTGCAGATGGCTGCGGGCCTACGAGAACGCCGTGTCCTTCCACTTCAGTAATTACTTCGTGGGTCATCTGAGTGAAGGCACCAGCATGTTGGCTGGAGCAGGATTCACTGAGGAGAAAGACAAAGTCCACTGGTAGGTTCTGCTGCTGGACCCGCCCAGCTGTCGGTGAAACCATGACGACGCTCTGCTGTGTGTTCAGGGATATGAGCGTGGTGAAGCCTCTCAGCGTGGAGATGCCTCGCTCCATGGTGCTGGTGGTGGTCTCCTGGAACATCCCCATGTCCCAGTGGTTAAAGAGCTGTGAGTCCAGCATCCAGACCTGTATGATGGAGAACTTCACCTGTTTTACGGCGCATGGATGATCTCTCCTCTGTCTCCCTCAGATGTGTTTAAAACCTCCATGAAGCTGGGGACGTTCCCAGCGATCCTGGTGACCTACACGGCCAGCGCCCTGCTGCATGTCAGTGAACTTTAGCCTGCTTCTCTGTCCGGTCTGGTCCACCTGTAGCTCGTCTCATTCCTCCACCTGTGTGTGTGTGGGTGTGTGTGTACCTGTATATGTGACCTATTTAGGACTGCTTTTTGGTATATT
>NW_015150773.1:395744-399736 GCF_000732505.1 Cyprinodon variegatus
TCAGAACCTCCATGATTTCTAAGTGGAAGAACTTAGAAAATAGCACATACTTATTTTCCTCACTCTAAAGATTTAATTTCCGACGGGATCATTTTTTTCCCAGCTGCTGTTTTTTCAGTAGAAGAGTCTCTGACCTCCTGTTGAAGTTATGAGAGTTTGACACTGAAGAAGAGGAGGAAGCTGAAGGTCAGCTGCTGACTGGAGCCTCTGCTTTGCTGTGCAGATGGCTGCGGGCCTACGAGAACGCCGTGTCCTTCCACTTCAGTAATTACTTCGTGGGTCATCTGAGTGAAGGCACCAGCATGTTGGCTGGAGCAGGATTCACTGAGGAGAAAGACAAAGTCCACTGGTAGGTTCTGCTGCTGGACCCGCCCAGCTGTCGGTGAAACCATGACGACGCTCTGCTGTGTGTTCAGGGATATGAGCGTGGTGAAGCCTCTCAGCGTGGAGATGCCTCGCTCCATGGTGCTGGTGGTGGTCTCCTGGAACATCCCCATGTCCCAGTGGTTAAAGAGCTGTGAGTCCAGCATCCAGACCTGTATGATGGAGAACTTCACCTGTTTTACGGCGCATGGATGATCTCTCCTCTGTCTCCCTCAGATGTGTTTAAAACCTCCATGAAGCTGGGGACGTTCCCAGCGATCCTGGTGACCTACACGGCCAGCGCCCTGCTGCATGTCAGTGAACTTTAGCCTGCTTCTCTGTCCGGTCTGGTCCACCTGTAGCTCGTCTCATTCCTCCACCTGTGTGTGTGTGGGTGTGTGTGTGTACTTGTATATGTGACCTATTTAGGACCGTTTTTGGTATATTTGCTGACCTTCTGAGGACCAACAGGCCTTATGGGGACCAAAGGCTGGTCCTAATGTGGGGTTGGGTTATACTGATAGACTTGGACAGATTTATTTTGTCATTTTGTAAAGATGAGTGTATGCAGGAAGTCCAAGCGCTTCTGGGCCCTGTTGTAGTCCTTGATCATCTGAATGCCTTTCTACATCCTCCTGGTGTTGCTGTTGTCGTGGAAAAGATCCTGGATTTTCTGGCTGTGGTTTTGCTTCACTGATCTGATGAGACAGCTTAAGTTGGTACGTGCTGTTCTCAGTGACTCTTTATCACCAGACGTGAAAGCTGAGTTCGGTGCTTTTAGTGATTTCCGAACCTCTTCATTTATCCAGGGTGGTTGGTTGGCCCGGGTGGTGATGTTGTTTTTGATGCTGATGCCCTCAATATATTTGTTGATGTAGCCTGACAGTCATAGCATACTCATCTATATTTAATAAGTTGTCATATGTTGCTGCAGCCTTGAAGATGTTCCAGTCAGAGCTTTCAAAACAGTCATGGAGTGTCTCCATGGCGCCCTCAGACCACACTCTGACCTCTTTAACTGTTGGTTTAGCCCTGATCAGCTGGGGCTTATACGCAGGGATAAACATGACAGATAAGGGATCTGATGACCTGAGGTGGGGGCGGGGAGGCTGCTCTGAATGCATCTTTAATGTTAGAGTAAATCAGGTCTAAAATGTTTTCACCTCCAGTTGCAAAGTCCACATGTTGGTAGAAATGAGGGAGAACAGTCTTCATGTTAGCCTGGTTAAAATCCCCAGCAATGATGGAAACACCCTCTGTGTGCAGATTGGAGCTCAGAGATAGCCTGGTTTAGAGTGTTCATGGCCTCTTCAGTGTTAGCGCTGGGAGGCACATAAACAGCAGTGATGCTAACCACACTGAACTCTCTGGGCAGATAGAACGGCCTGCAGTTAACAGTCAGAAACTCGATGTCAGGAGAGCAGAAGCTGGCGACTGATTTAGCATTTTTACACCAGCTGTTGTTGATGTAAACACAGATTCTTACCGCTTAGTTATTTTCTTCCTATCGGCGCGGTACAGCGTTAGCCCCTCCAGGTTAGCAGCAGTTACTAATCTCCTTCTTTGATGACAGTTCCAGTCGAAGATTATGCATTTTGCTTCTTTGACAATGGTTGGGCTTAAATGCAGTAAGTAAAATGAATGTGAGTCAATGTCTTAATACGGATAGAAATACAAACTTGGGTGTGTGAGTAATGTGTGGGCATGTATTTATTACATGGTGGGGACCAATTTCCATAAGCCTTATGACATCGTTGGGACTCTAGTGGGGACCAATGTCTGGTCCACATTGGTTCAAAAGCTGTTTTAGGCTTAGGTGTCTAGGAGTAAGGTGAGAATTGAGTTTAGGTTAGGATAAGGGTTAGGATTAGTGTTAGGTATGAACCTTTAATGGTTAGGGTTAGGAAGTCAAGTTGGAATGAATGGAAGTCAATTGAAGGTGCCCACAAGGATAGAAAAACTTTCTTGTGTGTGTGTGTGTGTGTGTGTGTGTGTGTGATTGGTGCTGAGTGGGAGGATAACGTTTATATTTTACTAATTAACTAAGGAACTTTTTTAGTTGCGAGTTTAACGTTTCTCTTGTGGCCGTTTATAAAAAAAAACTCCATCAGTGTCTTTAAGGTTTTTAAGCCTTTTTGTTGATTTAAAGGCTGTTTGGATTCTGTGACTGAAGCTGTTTTTAATCTTCTTCAGGGTCTGAGTTTTCACCTGGGAGCCGTTCTGCTCACGCTGGGATTCATCACCTACGTGGAACACGGTACGCTGAGATGGCTGCAGGGCCGAACCCGCCTTTATGGGCCAGTAGGTGGCAGCAGCGACGCTCTCCAATAGAAAGCTCTCATTAAATAATATTAAATAAATTGTTACTTTATTGATCATAAACTACTGGAAAAAAATAGAAGTTAATTCTTTGCATCAAAATACTGAAACTACGTCCGACAAATATAGAATTTGTTCCTGCAGTCGTCCAGGAGTTTCTGTGTCATTAGAGATAAATAATTGAATGTTTAAATCACACAGGAAATGGTTCATTCAGGCGGCATAAATGTTTGAATATTTGTACAATTTTCACAAATAACTTCTTGGAAGTGTATCTGAAATATGGCTGTTCTCCTGCTGGTAAATATTTTTGCCCGACCGTCGGCCTGTAATCCACCTTCAGTGTAAATCAGTCGCTACCTGCCACAGAAATAAAAACATGGAGCGAATAACAGACGAGTTTCTAAATAAATCGGTAACTAAAGCAGGAGGAGATATCTAAAGAAAGCTTCTTCATTTTAATACAGCAAATACTAAATAAAAGAAATATATATAAATAAGGACAACTGTCTCTCCTATTGGGTTATCCGTGGTGCATGTCGATTGATGAATTATTGTCTCCATCTTTTGCATGTAATCAGTGCTGAGGAAGAGGATGGCCTTCATCCTTAATGCCTGCATCCTGTCCAGACCCTGTGCCTCAGACTGCAGCCATCGACACAAGAAGGTAGACCCAAAGCTCTGCTCTGCTCCAAAGCCAAGAAAGATTGAAGAATTGCTTCTCAATCAGCTTCTCTGATGGAAATAACTTCATCAATAATCTCTATTTAATCTGATAGAGCCTATTGAGGCAGCTAAAGATTAAGGTCATGGTAAGGAGGACTTCCATCCTCCAAGATCAGAGCTCATGAAGAGAAATAATTAATAGGAGCAGGAAGCTGCAGAGCAGCTAGAAAATGAACGTTAGTAATTTATTTGTCACCAGTAGATGGAAAACTGCTCCAACACATTCATACCAGAACCAACGCTGAGCTATTGATGAAAGATCTTCTAGATGTTTCTGATTCTCCTTCTTTTTGCTTCTTTTTGTGAATCGATGTCTGTTGCCTTTCTGAGGTTTATTAATCAGTCGAACACCGACTTTATAAACGCTTCTGATTCGCTTCAAACTCTGTTTTTCTTCTCAGAATGTTTGGGTTCTGCTGCTGAACCTGGTTTTCAGCCTGATGGTGGTCTTCCATCTCGCCTACTTGGGCTCCATGTTTGATCCTGGATCAGATGAACAGGAAGTAGAAGAGGTAAACGCATTTTCTGTGTTGCTATGGAAACCTGATGGTGGCGCTGTAGCATCATTATTTCCAGATAAGATC
>NW_015150773.1:400688-405858 GCF_000732505.1 Cyprinodon variegatus
GGTTGTTGTTCTGGCATTTATTAGAGTTTTTATGAGAAATAAATCAAATCTGTTTTGTGAAAAGAAGCAGAGTAAATCTACCTGCTTTATTTCTAACTTTGCTGTATTGTTTTCAGTGATTTCTGTTTTTTCTGAGACTAATTGAAGAATGTGATTAACTCTGCAGTCTGGTTTTAGTTTAGCTCCTGGCAGCAAACATCATTTAGTTATTTCTCTGTTTCCAGGGTTACGCGGCCATCCACACCATACAGAGATGGTCTGAACTGAACTGGGCCGGCCACTGGGTCATTTTCGCTTCTTGGATTTTCTACCGTTTGATTCAGTGAACTAATGCTGCGACGATAAAACTGTTTTTCTAATAAAATGTTTCCACTGAGACTCCTGGAAGATATTTCCTAATCTGTGAGCGTGTGATTGAAGCAGTAAACATCTAATGAACAGAAAGAATCACTAAAAACTGGTTTTATGCTGAAGTTTTGAAGTTCAGTTTAACTTTATCTGCTTTTTTCAGACCACCAAACTGGAATTTGACCCCATCAATAGCATTTGATGAGCTAAAATAGCTTCCTGTGAGGTTTAAACTGGTTGCTAACATCTCCAAATATTCCTGCTTCTTTACTGAAAGGGACTTTTTTATCATTAGAATACTTTCATAGACTGAAATCATCCATATATAACATCTGCTAACCCGCCTCCTTCGTTTTTCTGCAGCCCTCTGCTTGTATAATCAGAAAACCTGTCAGACTGGAGTTACTGGGGTTGGTTTACTGGTGCAAACCAGTTAACCCATTATATGGCTGGACTTGGCTGTTCTTCTGAATAACCTTTTATAATTGATGGGAGATATAGCTTGAATTTCCTCCTTGCTTCCAACAAGTAGTTAAATTAGCCGATTATTTTAGCTTTTTGATGTAACTGACTCCATCTGGGAAACGCTTTGCAACAAATGTACATCTGCTGCTCCTCCTTGATCTCCCTCCAGATCTTCTACAAGGAGTCAGCTCTGCCTGAAGTGGAGCAAATATCTGAGGTTCTAGTTTATTGCTGATAAAGTGCAGAGATGAGGACAGTATTTTAGTCACATGTCTCTTTAAATCGTGTTACTTTAACCCAGTTAATTTATCTTTTAATAGTTTTATAGAAGTGAGTGTGTGCATGAATGGTTGTTTGTCCTGCTTGTGTTGCCATGCGATGGACCGTCCACCTGTCCAGGGTGGACCCCGCCTCTCGCCCCTTGACAGCTAGTGATGGGGACCAGCAGCCCTTGCGACCCTGCTTGGATAAGCGTGTTAGAAAATGGATGGATAGTTTTATAGAAAGCAGCTTATTTCAGGCTGAATTCAGAGGAAAAGGATGCAGTGATTAAAGCATCCTGTGATGGTGTGGGAGAGGAAGGATGCTCTTTACCAGATCTGCTCATGGTCCAATCACTTCACAGATAAATCCAGCTGATTTCCTCCATTCATTGACTTTCTAGGATCTTCTCCTTGGTGAGTTTGTAAAGGCAGGAAATACTCGCTTGCATTTTGTCTAATTGTATCTCCTTAGACAGTTGCCAAAGATGAAACCAAATCTTGTGAAACAGGAATTCTTTCCTTTATTGCAGCTCAGCTAAACTACTGCCTGACGTTGGACTCGGCCAGTCGACTCTAGTTGGCCCAGAATGCTGCTGCTCGTCTTTCAGCAGGAGTGGTAAAGCAGAGAGGACATTGCTCCTCTCCTGGCTTCCCTCCTCTGGCTCCCAGTTCTGTTGATTTTAAGGTTCCTTTATTTGTTTTAATACTTTAGATGTTGATGTCCCATATTAGCTGGCTGAGCTCCTTCCCTCTCCTGATCGTTGCCTCGGGACGGTTGATCGCCTGATCCTAGAACAGAGCTTTTAATGTTGCTGCTCCCAAGTTTTCAAATGTTTTTTTTGTGTGATATTTATAGTTTGGTCTGATTTATATTCTTTCGATTCATTCTTTCACATTTTATGATGTCCTTTATTTCATTAACAATCTGGCCTCCCGTCTCTCTGATGTCATCAATCTCCTAAATGTAGCTGATATAAATAAGCAAACTGCTGGGATTCACTAAGAATGCTAAAAAGCGTTGCTGTTGCCTGGCTTTGGCTTTTTCTTTAATGTCATTCTACTGTCAGAACCACAGAGCAGCGAAATTCACTCTCTGCTTTTAACCCCTCCCTTTGGGGAGCAGTGGGCTGCCATGGTGCGGCACCCCGGGAGCAGTGTGGGGTTAAGGATTTTGCTCAGGGACTTGAGGGAGTAGGACTCGAACTCAGAACCTCTGGAAAATGTCTCCCTCCATTAATTCTGTTGTGAAGCAATTATACTACAGAATTGTACAAAGATGATTAGGCATAAAATATTTTTTTTTTGGTTATAAAATTTGGCTCTTGTTTATTTTTAATTTAAAAAAGCTTCTTACAGGGAAAAAACAAAGTTCTTTTTTCTTATTTCTTATTAGTGTTATTAGTCTTAAGGTAACAACCAAACACTTTTCGAACAAATATTATCAAATATAATGTAGAAGAAAAATACAGCAGGCTTTTTGATTCCTTTTTTTTTTTTTTTACTAATTATATAACCATAGAAATGGGTGAAAAATAACTTTTCATCTCGAAATCCAGAAGCTGTCAATATTTAACCACTAGAAGGAATAGCATAAAAAAATATCAATAAAAATCAGTCTACTGGTCTGCTCTGACTTAAATCAATCTTTGCATGTAATTGGCTGGAAAAGGTGTTTGGTCTGTGATGCATTTATAAAATGATGGAGGGATTATGTCTTATGAAGACTTCAGTATTAAATATAACCTGCAAATAACTAAAAGTGATTTTCAAAGAATTATTAGAGCTATTTGCCCAAATATTTTATGCACGGCTAAATGTTTTTATGAGAACTCTGTTAGCAGAAGCCCTGTGACTTCCTGGACTTCAGATTATTGGGCACAGTATCACTGATAATAAATTTGTATCAAATCCAAATTTTATATAGCATTTCTTCTCAAAGACTGAAAGGAAAAGAATTAGAACAAATTATTTAAATCTTTGTTTCTCCAAAACCCGAGGAAGTCCACTTTAAAATCTCCTTAGATGTTTTTACCTCTAAGGAATTTCTTGGAATTTGATTTGCTATTAATGAAAACATTCAATTAGTGACGGTGATTCTGAGTCAACTAAACAGCTTTTCTATAAATATTGTAAAGCTTTGTGGGATGATGTGCACTATGGGTTTTTCCCTAAACTTTCATGAATTGTCTAAGAAAAACATCATTTTTGGGACTCTGAGAAAATAAATTTAAATGACTATTAAATGCAATAATCATCATGGGCAAGTTTTCCAAAAGTCAAACCATCTTTTAGCTCTTTTTTTTCCACCTCTTCTTATCCCTAAAATGTGTTTAATATGATAAACAATGTGGAACTGATGAGAGGTCCCTAATGTTTGGTTTGTTCTGTTTGTCCTTCCTGTAAATCTGGTTTTACAGGTTTATATAATCTGATGCCGATGCCGTGTCTGCTCTATATGATGGTTATAATAAAAAAGATTAATAAAACAAAAGTCTGACTTCCGCTGCTGCGCAATGGAGCTGCAGCAAAGTGACCAATAAGCGGCCGCTCTTTGCTTCGTTTAGCTCGAACCAGCCAATAGCAGCGCGTCTCTTCCGCCTTCCTGCTGAAGGGCCAATGAGGCGGCAGGGAGGCAGGAATCGTCCAATCAGGAGCAGGTAAGAGCTGCGGCGGGGGGCTGAGCTTCAGCCAGCGGAGCTCTACAGTATTTTGGCGGTTATGCGGAAAATATGGCGGAAAGTTTGAAAGGTAATGAAATAAAGAAAGTCTTTTAATTTTAATGTGGATGGTTTAGTTCGCTCAGACCGTGAAATGTTTGTTTTTATGCTGCTCTCCATGTTGAATGGCTGCTGAGCGTAGCCTTCCTGTTTGCTCCTAAAGCATAAAACTATCGCCACGTTTCATTACGATCCGGTTTAAATGTGAGATTTATGGGGATTATTGCTGCTGGTGGAGATCATGAGTCAGGAAGATTATTGATGGAGGAAGGTCTGAGATTAACACGCGCGAAGCAGCTTAATTCAATAATCATTCATTTGTTATCATTAAACCTTTGGTTTAATATTCCATAATCATTAAACTGATCATTAAACCTTCATATATTTTATAAGCTTCCTCCATCTTCCTCTAAATCTCTCCTTCAAACATCCAGCAGATCTTTATTGATCCTAGAAATATTCTTTTATCTAGTAAAAATGTGCCTGCAGCGATTAAACATTTTATCTAAACTTAAAAGGTCATTTTAGTAAACATTTAAACTTTGTGAATTGAAAAGATTGCTTACCTAAAGTGTAACTTGCAAACATGTAAAAAACATTTATATAGAAAAAATGTCTTTTAATTATTATTTTTTTTTGAGTCTTTTGTCTAAATTAATTCTCTAAGTAGTTGATTGGCCTGTTTTACTAATGACGTGGGTTGGGACTGGATTTGATTACCAATCAGCTGGCAGTTAATTCAGTACCTAATAAATAATGTTTAATTGTAATTCTAATATATCTCTATATGTCGACATTTGAATCCATGTTTGTGATTTGCAGAGTGCTGTGTTCCCTGTAAGGTGGCCTGGGATGAGCTGGAGGCTCTTTGCCGCGGCGAGAGGCTCTACTGCACAGAGCTGAACATCAACAGAGCAAATGTCAATGAATATGAAGTGGAGTTTCTCTGCGACTATAAGAAGATCAAGGTACCCATTTTTTTCTCCAAAGGGAAACATTCAGATCATATCTCTCCTATCCCGGCTTCTCTTCATCGGCTTCCTGTTAAATCCAGAATAGAATTTAAAATCCTCCTTCTCACATATTAAGCCTTGAATGGCCAAGCTCCATCTGATGCAATGGGGGAAATAAGTATTTGACCCTTTTCTGATTTTGCAGGTTTGCCCACTTACAAATAATGCAACGATCTATAACTTTAATAATATGTACATTCTAACAGTGAGAGACAGAATCCCAAAGAAAATTCCAGAAAATCACGTCATATGAATTTATAAAAACTGATAACCATCTGATGAGGAAAAGTATTTGACCCCCTGGACAAACAGCATGTTAATATTTTGTAGAAAAGCCATTATTGGCCAGCACAGATGTCAAACG
>NW_015150773.1:407872-408937 GCF_000732505.1 Cyprinodon variegatus
GGTTTCCATCTGCAGGATCGTACCTGAAGGTTGCAGGATGGAATATTTTGAGGCCTGCAGATGGAAACCAGTGAAGTAAATAAACCAAAATTTCTACTTCAGATTGTGAACGATGTGAAGCGTCTCTGTTTATGGACCATGTGGGGAATGCTAGGGTCTGACTGAGGGAAGAAACGCTGAAGATGTTTTGTTTGTTTTTCAGGGAGAAGAGTTCTACTTTGTTAAATGGAAAGGCTTCCCTGAATCCGATAACACGTGGGAACCCAAAAGGAACCTCAAATGTCCAAAGCTGATGAAACTGTTCCACTTGGACTTGGATCAGGTTCTGAAGAGCCTGAGGAAGCGCAGCATCCCCAAAAGGTTGGACCGAGACGTCACTCTGATGTTAGTTCAGAAAGCCAAACATCGCCAGAGTCTCCAGCGATGGCAAGAGCATTTAAACAAGACTCGCAATCACCCGGGGCGCATCTTCGTCACAAACGAGGTGGACCTGGACGGCCCTCCCAAACACTTCACCTACATTAACAACTACAAAGTGGGCCCCGGCATTGTGCTGAATGAGATGGCCGTTGGCTGTGAATGCAAAGACTGTTTAAAGGAGCCGGTGAACGGTTGCTGCCCCGGGGCCTCGCTGCATCGGATGGCCTACAATGACAAGGGTCAGGTTCGCATCCGGCCAGGACAGCCCATATACGAGTGTAACTCCAGATGCAACTGCGGGCCTGACTGCTCCAACAGGGTGGTGCAGAAAGGGATCCAGTTCGACCTTTGCATCTTTAAGACGGAGAACGGCCGGGGCTGGGGCGTGCGCACTCTGCAGCACATCAGGAAGAACACGTTTGTCATGGAGTATGTGGGAGAGGTGAGACCGGCTCACATGTTTCTATCAACCATCAACCTTAGACTGCATTAATAACTCCTTACCTGATCTGATGAAATGAAGCTGTTTGGCTGTGACTCCATCCTGGAGAGAAATATCAGCTGTGCTGCTGCCATCAACACCTTTGTTTCTAGATGTTGGAGTTGCTTCTATACTTCTTTTTCTATGTCTGCTTGTGTCTCCTT
>NW_015150773.1:415173-416740 GCF_000732505.1 Cyprinodon variegatus
TGCTTTTTTAAATGTTTATTTCTTTATTACAGCAACCTAAAAAGTGCGAGGTAGATCACAATTTGCAGCTTTGCATTAAACCAGGGAGCCAGCTTTCTATTTTTAAAGTTTTTCATTTTCAAAAGAGCTTCGTTGCCTAAAGCAGGACGCAGAAAACTAGCAACCTCATCAACAAAATCATCAACCTGTAAAAGCAAATAAAACAAAACCATGAGCAGTGCTGCTTTTAAGGTAGTTAAGGGCTGGTTATCCTCTCGCAGCAGTGTGTCGCAGCGAGCTTGACGCAGGTATATAGATTGACCAATCAGACCAATCTGATTGGTTAAATCTACATCCGCTCTACTCTATGCGTATTTCCTGTTTGGTTCCTTACCGGATTGTTTTGTTTGTCTGACCGCCATTGTGGAAATCAACTGGTGAAGATGGAGCAGCTGGAAGAGCGAGATGCGTGAGAACGCTGGGACCCTTCTTCCACCTGGATCCCCGCTCTTTTTGGCCCTCATGTCCCTCGTTAGTTCCTAGTTCCTGATTGGCCCCTCTGGCTTTGTAGCCTGGAATAACATAGAGCAGACCACGCTTCAATATTTGGCATAAATCAAAAATATCTTTGACAAACTCACTGCGACACACTGCTGCTGGAGGATAACCAGACCTTTAGACTTTTCTACAGCTTCAATTGATCCTAAATCAGCTGGGTGGACATGTATAGGAAAGGATTCCATTGTCTATAGAAGGTCTTACAGCTGATTGTTCATATGACAAACACCAAGCATGAAGTTATTAGGCTCATCAGGGATTCCTGTTTGATCCAAACACTGGATCTGCAGCTTTCTTCATGTTCAGTTCAGATTATCCAGCAGAATCAAATGTTTTCCTTTAACACAGAACATTTCATTCCATTTCTTTGTTTTCCTCAGATCATAACGACGGACGAGGCGGAGAGAAGAGGCCATTTCTACGACCGGCAGGGCTCTACTTACCTCTTCGACCTGGATTATGTGGAGGATGTGTACACTGTGGATGCAGCTCACATAGGGAACATTTCCCACTTCGTCAATCACAGCGTAAGCCTCTGTTCACCGCCATGTTTGATGGTCAGTCAGGGGGAGCTGAATTATTTATCATGTTTGAGGTGTTAATTGAACCTAAACTAAGAAACTAAAATGAGCCTTATTTTTATTTTTATTAAGTAGTTTCATCAGTTTAATTCTGATTTAACAGAAAGGGAAAGTTGGTTTGGAGGATTTGATTCAGTTTCATTGGAAAAATGTTTTTTATATTTGGGTTATTTTATCACCTTTATGACCTCACTTGATGACCTTTAAATGACAGTTTTAGACGTTTCTATAATTGTAAACTTTCTTTACTTTTTTAGTATTAAAAGAAGGAATAACCGTACAAAACTACGGTGGCCCTGATGTGCAAACTGCAACTACAAATCTAAAAGCGCAAAAACAAAACTACATAAAGCAAAGCGCAACTACATTAAGGAAAACAAAACTACATAAAGCAAAGCGCAACTACATTGAGGAAAACAAAACTACATAAAGCAAAGCGCAACTACATT
>NW_015150773.1:416989-420338 GCF_000732505.1 Cyprinodon variegatus
TGTCCAAAGAGTTTTAGGCTCCAGGGTTTAAATAGGTGAGCAGTTGGACGACGAACAAACCAGCTTTACTCGTCAAGATTTAATATTTAACTTGCACATCTGAAAAATTTAAATTACATTTTTATTTTTCAATGTCTTGACTAAGGTCATTGGTTGGGGCAGCGCCCTCTATGGGTGGACCACCATTGAGATCAGGGGCTTGATGCAGGATATTTTGCTCAGCTAACTGTTTCACACTTGGTTTGTAAAAACCCAAGAAAAGCAGAAGCTCCTAAATACACTAAATTATGACTTCATTCACTTTAATTTTTTTTTTTTTTTTAGCTGTTATGGTTGAAACTTGAACAATAAATCACATTCAGCATCAAACAACGACATAACAAACCTCTTAAAAGGATGAAAACATTGTAAATCATCTATTTCAGTTTTTCCTACATGTAGATGAAAATGTGCATCAGTCTGTGCTCAGAGGTGCATAAGAATAAATGTATAATTATTAATATAGATCTATGGGGTGTGAGGACTTCTGAAGACAATCCCACATTTGGACAGACTGAAGCTTGGGCTCTGCTGGAGGATCTCAGGGTTCAGATGGAGCATCAGCTAGGAGGTCCTGCTGGACCTTGATGATGGTGATATTAATAATTAAGGGCTGATTTAGACCGACCAGCGTAACTATCATGAAGGTGGCTCAGGACACCAGGAGGGAATGTGCATCTAGTTTTATTGGGTCCAGGTCTGGAGACCGGCTAGGCGACTCCAGGAGGTTGAGTTGCTTCCTAAAGCGCCTCTCCTTCGCTGCTGCTTTTCAGGTGATTGTGAGAATCTCTCCAACCATGCAGCCGTTTCTGCAAACAACAACTTAGCTGTATTTAGTGTCCTTTAAAACGGAGGTCAAAGGTTGAATGATTTCCCGCTAGCCGCTCAGCTAACAGCTAGCGGTGTTCATATCTCCCTCGTACGTCTGAATGTGTTTTTTGGTTTTTAAGGATTCTTAAACTGCATCACTGAACGTTTTTCTTCTTGCTCTACACTTTATCCTGAAAAGCTTGTGTTGTTTTCGCAGTGTAACCCGAACCTGCAGGTCTTCAATGTGTTCATCGATAACATCGATGAGAGGCTCCCCAGAATCGCTCTGTTTTCCACGCGGGCCATCCGAGCCGGGGAAGAGCTCACCTTCGACTACAAGATGCAGAGTAAGCCTTCCTCCCTCTAATGCAACACTGGGTGCTTTCATGGAGGGAAAATAAAATCTGAATGTTTTTGTTTCCCAGTTGACCCAGTGGACACAGAAAGCACCAAAATGGACTCCAGTTTCAGTCTAGCCGGCCTCCCGTCGTCTCCAAAGAAAAGGATCCGGGTGGAGTGTCGGTGTGGGTCCGACTCCTGCAGAAAGTACCTGTTCTGACCGACCGCTGCAGAGAACTTTTTTAAAGCCGTACAGTTGAATCAGTTTTTTTACTCAAACACCTCCAGCTTGTGTTGTGATGAGGCAGAATTTTAAGACATGTTTTGTGAGTTTTGTTCCCCCGCAGCTTTAAAAAGGATAATTTGTTTTATGTTTTTAATTTTTAGTTTTATTCCAGACTGAGAATCAATCTGTTCGCCGTCCACAGGTGGCGCCGTTCTCCTCAGAAATGACATGCAAACCAAACCTCCATTTCCTGTTTTGGTGTAAATATTTTAGGCAGATTTTTAGAACTGTTTAAATCCCCCGCTGCTGGATCATCTGGACTTTGGATCAGCGGGATGTTTCTGATCTAGAACCGTCCATCTGGACTTTGGATCGGCGGGATGTTTCTGATCTAGAACCGTCCGTCTGGACTTTGGATCGGCGGGATGTTTCCGATCTAGAACCGTCCATCTGAACTTTGGATCAGCGGGATGTTTCTGATCTAGAACCGTCCGTCCGGACTTTGGATCGGCGGGATGTTTCTGATCTAGAACCGTCTAACCATTCCTTGCTTTTTTTTTTTAAAAAATAATATCCTGTTTTCTTTCTTCTTTATTTAGATCGATTGATTTCTTGTAAAAACTGAATCAATTCAATCAGTTCATCCAGATCACTCTTTGGATCCCTTTATTTCTAGTTTGTTCTGCATGTTGTCCTTTAGAGTGTTGCTGGTGCGCAGGTCACCAGTACGTTATGGTTTGTTTCCAGTCAGACTTGGCGTGCATGATGATGTGGCCAATCCTGTCCTCATGCCGGTGCTCTTTTATAGTCCTGATTGTGTGAGGATAAAAATAAATTAAGGAAGAATGCTCCGGCGCCGCATTTATTAGGTGAATGTTATTTTCTTTTATTCTCTCCACAGAGTGAAACTTCTGGATTTGAGCTAAATGGACAAATCTGGGAGAGAAAACCGTGACGGTCAGAGAGCTGTGTATTACTTTACATCTAAACACGCGATAAAAGGTCTGGAGGACATTTAGCGGAGCTTCAATAAAGCAAAGGAAGCCGCCGGTCCCCTAATATCTCTGCATGGATGTTTGTGAATATGAGATAAATGTACAGAAGCATTCACCTCCCCACGCCGGGGGCTTTCTACCTGTTTAGTTGCATTCTTGTAATTCTGTCTTTTTTCTTTTTATGTGATGAAATAAAATAGAAAAAATATATTTATATAAAAAGGATTAAAAAAAGAAACTCAAGATTTGCATGTTTGTATGTATCCACACCATCAGCAGATGCCAGCTGATACCTTCAAAGGTCACATGATGAGCAAAACCAAGTCCAGCTGTCCCATGAGGTGCAGTAGCACACCAGGGCTCCGTTTCATGAAGCAGGTTTAACAAAGTCAGGTTCAAATCTGCAACTAGAATTAATCTAGCCTAAAGTCTGGAATGTGGTTTTCGGCTTTACGCTATGAATTAGTTTAACTCAGATCCACCAATATCAGTGGAGCGCCGATTCCAGGAGTCACCATGACAACGGGCAACAGGAAGTGCCTATTTCACCTCACTGGAACTGCAGATTTAATGCAGAAATGAAAAAAATAAATAAAAGGAGAATGTGTTTAGAAGACAGAAACGGCGCTACAGCTGCAAAGGAGAGGATGATGGAGAAGGACTCCAGTTAATGCATAGGTATGTGTGAATTGGGCTATGGCAGGCCGTTTTTACATTTATTTAACTCTGTTCCATTTGTAGATCACTAAAATAAGACACTCCTAGACTGAACTGTAATAACAAATTTTCTAAATTACATCTTTGTAGCAGAAAATGAATTTTAGAAAGTAAAAAAAAAAATTATTCTAGTAAGAATTAAGTTTTATATATCTAGAAATGTTTACAAATTTTAAGTGGCTGTTCCGACGTTTATCATCTTGACTTAATATGTATTTTTGAT
>NW_015150773.1:421091-422049 GCF_000732505.1 Cyprinodon variegatus
TTTAGACCAAGAAAATGTTTTTTTTAGATATCAGGAATGCATATTCAGTAAAACTAATACATATCAGAACTGCTTGCCATAGTCTGTTGTGACCGCGATAATATTACGGGATTATTTCTTGAATGGTATTAGATCAATGTATCTATTTAGGTGAAATCATCTGTCAGCAGGTGAGGATGAAGAATAAAAATGTTCTACTATATAGAACCTGTTTATTATCTAATTCAGTTTGATTCAATCTCTTTTACACAGTAAATACTAAGTGTCTGCAGCTGCTTCAGATGTTATCATTCCAATAAATGGTTGTTATTAGCGGCTATCGGTCCCATAGAATAGCTTCAGATTGGGCCAGTAGGCTCAGTAGGTTGTTATCACCAGTGAATCCTAACCCTAAACTAATTCCTTTTCCTGTGGAATTAATGAATCTATTTATGTGTAACCTGAAAATAATCTCAGCAGGTGCTGTGAATATAACTAAATAAAAATAAAATGATCCGCATCTCACTCGTATTAAACAAACCAAAACGCAGTAATCTCCTATGCTGTCACTGAGTTGTAGAATCCTCTCCCTATAAATATTTAATTCTCTGTGAATTAATGCTGATCATTCTTCAATAATTAATTAAACGTTTGTTTTTAAAATCTAATGTGTCTACAGTACCTAGTAAATTGATATTTCTTTATGCATAAAGCTAGGGGAGTGGAGACAGCAGTTTCCTGAGCTAACCTGGTGCTGACCTGGTGCTGACCAGGTTAGCTCAGGGGAGAATGTTGCTATGGTAACAGAAACAGAGGATGAGGAAACTCTTTATGAAACGGAAAACTCAGTTTCCTGTTTTCAGAGTTTTCGATTAACCTGCTTCGTGAAACCCAGGAAGACCTGGAGGTCTACCAACAAGTGGTATAAAAGCAAATGATACGGTGAAAATCACGATGCAGGATTTTAAAAACTTGTCTC
>NW_015150773.1:422452-427053 GCF_000732505.1 Cyprinodon variegatus
CAGCTGTTCCAGTTTGCCCATCAGATGCTGTGGGATGATGGTGTTGAAAGTATGGGGGCTCATTGGTAGAATTCCCTTATAATAGAAAGAAGGCCACAATTCACACCATTTCATCATCCGGAGGGGGGGAAAACATTTAATTACAAAACCGAATTCATACAGCTGTCTTAAACACTTCATACATGCAGCGATGCATCGTAACAATTCAGTTATCCCCAACCTTCAGTCCATTCTAGGCGGCATTTATAGTTTTCACATCGCATTACGTAACTGCACATGCACAGGAATATCATGTCCAAAGCTTACTGGAATTCACTTGTGTTGGTCGACGCCGGCGGTTGATTTGACACTCAGAGGAATGTTTATACAGATGTTCTCTGTTTATGCCAAACCTCCTCATACATCATCTAATTGCGTACGAATAAGGCATTAGGGACTTTATTATTGCTAAGACTCATACTTGACCTTCAGCATGTACTGTTTTTGCTGCTAAGGAAGTATAGGGCCACGTGTAAGGATATATAAGACAATAAAACTGCTTCTACAAAAGCTGAACTGAAGTCCAGGAACAGCATCCATCGTGGGTGTTCTTCTCCTCCAGGTGTGCCAGGCTCAGGTGGAGAGCAGCAGAGATGGCGTCCTCAGTGAAGCGGTTCCGTCGGTAGGCGAACTGGAACGGGTGGAATGTTGGCGGCAGACTGGAGATGATGTGTTCTTTAACCAGCCTTTGGAAGCACTTCATCATGATGGGAGTCAGAGCGACAGGCTGCTAATCATTGAGGGAGGCGACCTGAGGCTTCAGATGGCAGACTTGAAGCAGGCTGGCACTATGGATCGGTCCAGCCAGGTGTTAAAAGATGTCTGTGAGGACACCAGCCAGCTGACCCCCACACTCCTTTAACACCCGCCCAGGTATGTTATCAGATCCTTGGATTGACTTTTCTTAGAGTGTCTTACCTGTGTCTTAACACCAGTAAGACCAAGGAGATGGTGATAGACTTCAGGAGAAGACCCCCACCTCACTCCCCCGTGAACATCCAGGGGCAGGATATAGAAACTGTGGAGAGTTTCAAATCCCTGGGTGTTCACGTCAACAATAAACTGGACTGGACTCATAACAGCTTGGCCCTGTATAAGAAGGGCCAGAGCCACCTCCCTCCACCTCCTGAGGAGGCTGAGGTCCTTTGCAGTGAGCAGGCCCCTGCTTCAAACCTTCTCCTGGCAGCTCAGAGCGGGACAGAAAGAGACCTAACAAACTGGTGAGAAAAGATGTTTCTGTCCTAGGCTGCACTCTGGACTCAGTGGAGGAAGTGGCTGAGAGGAGGCTGCTGTCCAAGCTTCCATCCATCATGGACGCCACCTTCCACCCTCTACAGCAGACTGTAGAGGAGCTGAGCAGCTCCTTTAGTCAAAGGCTTTTACACCCTGATTGGAAAAAGGAGCGCTACCGCAGGTCATTCATCCCTGCTGCAACCAGACTCTACAATGCGACACTGCAACTGCAGTAACTGCTGCAATGGAGAATGTTTAATTACTACTATTTAATACCCGGTGCAATAACTCTATGTATAAATATCCACCTATAAACCATGTAAACACCCTGTGCAATAACCCTGTATAATGATCCTACTATAAAAACAGAACAAAACAAAAAAACTGTCCTATGTGAACAGACTGTATAAATTGTATATATCCCATGCACCTTTTATTCCTTTGACACCTTCTTCTTCTCTGACTATTTGAGCTGATGTAACAAGTAAATTTCTCCACTGTGAAATCAATCAATCAATCAATCAATCAATCAATCAATCAATCAATCAATCAGAGTTCTCCTCTCATCAGCTGTGTCCAGGCAGAGTGCCTCCTCCTCCCGGTGTGGAACAGCTTTCACTGCTTTCATGCCATCTACGGGGAGGAGGTTGTGTTGTAGTCTGTGTTTTCCGTTTTACTTGCCACATCCTCCTGGTGTTGCTGGCATCATGGAAGAGATCCTGGATCTTCTGGCTGTGGTTCTGCTTCCCTGATCTAATGGTACAGTTAAGGTTTGCTCTCGCTGTTCTCAGAGCCTAGGTCGTTTAGTTTGCTGTATTAAATCAATCTATCAATTTTTCTTATAAGGCGAGTCAAGGCAAATTTATTTGTTTAGCACAATTCAGTACAAAGACAATGCAAAGTGCTTTACATGATTAAAATACAGGAAGATAAAACAGAATCAAAGCAAGTAGGAAAAAAATAAAAAACAAATAAAATAAAAAATGCAGAAACAAAAAAAAATTGAAAATATGTTTTAGTGTAACTGTTTAACTAGAACAGTGGAAGGCAATCCTAAACAAATGTTTTTTTAGTCTTGATTTAAAGGAACTTCCGCACTTTTACAGTTTTCTGGAAGTTTGTTCCAGATAAGTGGAGCATAGGAACTAAATGCTGCTTCTCCATGTTTAGTTCTGGTTCTAGGTCTGCAGAGCAGGCTGGAGCCAGAAGACCTGAGTGGTCTGGAGGGTTGATACACTGATAGCAAGTCTGTGATGTATTTAGGTGCTAAGCCATTCAGAGATTTATAGACTAACAGAAGGATTTTAAAGTCTATTCTCTGAGATACAGGGAGCCAGTGGAAGGAGTTTAGAACCGGGGTGATGTGCTCTACTTTCTTAGTCTTAGTGAGGACACGGGCAGCAGCGTTCTGGATCAGCTGCAGCTGTCTGATCCACTTTTTAGGCAGACCTGTGAAAACACTGTTGCAGTAATCAATTCGACTAAAAATAAACGCATGGATTAGTTTTTCCAGATCATGCTGAGACATTAGTCCTTTAATCCTGGAAATGTTCTTCCAGTGATAGAAAGCCGACCTTGTAATCGTCTTTAAATGCTTTTGGAGGTTCTAGTCTGAATCCAGCACTACACCTAGATTTGGGGCCTGATCAGTGGTTACTAGCTGAAGCCACTGAAGCTGTGTGCTAACTTTAGATCTCTCCTCTATTGGTCCAAAGATTATTACTTCAGTTTGGTTTTTATTCAGTTGAAAAAAATTATGGCACATCCAGGCATTGATTTCTTCTAAGCATTTCCTCAGTGCTTGAATTGGTTCATAGTCACCTGGTGACATGGTGATGTAAAGCTGTGTGTCGTCTGCATAAGTACAATATGTATAGTTTCTTAATAGTAGGGAAGTAGTGATTTATTTCCTTCTTCCTATAAGGAGCTATAAGCCACGCCTCCTATTCAGTGTATCAGTGTTATTGATTTACACACATCATGCATTTTGTGTTAATCACTGGGGCCCATTGAGTGAAACCTCCATCCAGAACAACATCTATATTAGTTATTGAAGCTGAAGGATCAGCAGCTATTTTTCCAGCTGTGGAGGAGAGGAACTAGAATAAAGCTGCAGCTGTGCTGCTCTCCGTTTCACGGTAACACAGTATGAACACTGTGGCAGCTCCACAGAATCTGTCACACCTGAGTTGACCTGCTAACAATCTGCATTTAGCTTTTTTGCCATTTGGCCAAAAAGCCGAGTCTGACCCCCTGCTGGTAGCTGTGTGGTCTCTGTCCCCCACCGCTGCTTCTCAGGTGACGCCATCACACTGTGTTTGCGTTGATGATGTCATCAGTTTGACCGAAATCAAGAAAAGTAAAGAATGGAGAGCAACATGGAAGGAAGTCAGGATGTCGTCAGTGTTCGTTATGGTTTCGCTCTATTATTCATCCTCACCTGCAACGTGAGTTTGTGGCCAAACTGGAAACAAGTTGCAGAAGGAGGAGGACTTATTTTTGCCTCTGTGGTGGTGATGTTTAATGCTGCTACACCCGCTGTTCACCGCATTTGGATCCGGGATAGAGCACACAGTTTATGGTCAACAGTTGAGCATTTGGGCAACGAGCAATGAGCTTTTGAATGATCTGGGACACGGTTGACTATGTAGTCAAAGCCTTACTCCAGCTATAACACAGAAAACTACAAACATGAGGAAACCCATTGAGTGAGGCAAGACTATTAAGGTGTCAATGGAGAGCCGGCGGTGGCGGCGGCTGGGGCGGGACTTGAAGCTGGCTGCGCCTCATAGGGCTCCATGGCTTCCTGCTGTCAGAATGTTTTTGGGTGGTTAACTTCAGAGCTCTTTAGCTTCTCGCTGCTGCTACTCTTCATGGTCCTGATCTCCTTCCCAAGTTTTTTTCTTGACTGTGTCATGATGATGAAGTTCTGACCCAAATGCAGAAAAACCAAACAGAGAGACCAGGGAAAAGGTTTTAACGGGTTTTATTGAAGTGGTTAAACAGAGGGAGAAGTGTTGCTCTGAAAACTGCTCAACCGGAACTGTAAAGTGAGGGGAAGACACAGTGGTTAGTTCAGGCTCAGTGGGGAATTTGACTCATGAAAGTTGGAGAACAGGATTTGGTTGCTGACTCACGTTTCCAGAGAAGTTGTTGAATCCTTGACTCCTGTCTGTGTGCTGTAGTTCCAGTGTTTGTCTGATTCTGTGGAGGGCGGAACAGGGTTTACCCAGAATGCGGTTGATAGTTGGTGAACGGAGAAACTGACTGTCACTCAGATTTCCTGCGGTACTTGAACGGGTCATAGTGGAGAATAATCCCTTTCTCAG
>NW_015150773.1:428169-430000 GCF_000732505.1 Cyprinodon variegatus
GGAGACGAACACAGAAACACAAACACAAAGACAGGAGTCCTGACAGACTGCCTATATTGGGCCCAGTCCCTGCTGCTGTATTTTAGATCAAAGTCAGCTTTCTCAGACTTGAAGAAAACCATGAATCATTGTTTTTGCATGTGGCATTATGCAAAAGACCTCGGTCTGCACAAGCATGTCCTCAAAACACTGATGTTTGATGTCAGAGCTTCTGCAGCTTTGTTCAGGTCAGTGGCTGTGGGTTCAAAAACATTCAAATCTGTGGTTGAAGCAGGTCTCTACCATCTGCTAAAGATGCTGGTACCAGTTTATAAGCAAATCCTTTGAAGTGGTTAGTTTTTGCCTTTAGGTTGGGATGAGATAACGCACACATTGTGAAGAGAGTCCTAAAGATGGACAAAGTGTTCCAATGTGCTCTTGGTGTTTTCGAAGTTCATTAAAGATGTTAACGCTGATAAAATCACCGTGGGCCACAATGAAGAGTCTGTTTTTTCTCTTACAATCACAGTTTTCAGCTTCTGGTGAGCAGGGATGTGGTCAAATAAAATAGAAGAACTTTCCTCTCTTTCAATATCTCTAGAGAAACCTGAGCTTTGAGGTAAGTTATGCTATTGTTTTTGTCTCAGTGGCATTCTCATAGGTGAGATGACCTTTGCCTGCAGAAAAAAACCCTCAGAAATGGCTGTTGACACCTGTTAGAATGTCAAAGCATGTAAATGGGCTTCCCCAGCGCTTACTGCTGTTAATGTTTCCTCTTCAAAGAGCGTTGGTGTGACATTTTACAGTGATTACTGAGTTTACAAAAAAACCTTTCTACTCTGGCTGTAGAAGTATGTTTCCATATTAGGCAATCGTTACATGGTATGAAAAATAAACTTCACTTCTAAGGAAAGTTAAAACTTGCATTTTATTAATAATTTAACCCCCAAAACCAGTGAAGAGAGAAGTAATAGCTGCATATTAGTCACCTGTTGAGCTCACTCCTGGATGCAATAACAGATAGTTGCTTCGGTAATATTAGCAAGAAGTGGAAAAAGAAAAAAAAATCAGAAAAAGTTTGACATAACATTTAGAAGGTGTGAAAATGAACAGTTTCCTTCTGTGTTTTTTTTTTTAACCCCGTTTTCTTCTGTTCTCTTTGACTTTGACCAACTTTCAGGTCTCATATGTCTAAAAATTTACTGTTGAATTTTGTCTTAAGAACCAGACTTTGTTTTATTTCCAGAAACAAATAGTTTTCAAATATTTGTAAATTGTAAAAGTTTCTAAAAGAAATTTGATTATCATGCCGTTGATCCTTGAAATGGCTCCAGTCTCTCTTCCAACAAGCATACAAGCTTGTTGATGCTTCTAAATAACTTTTGAACTTTTATTGCAGACATTTGAATGTATTTATTTCTTGTAGATATATATTTCCAAAATCTAAATAATCTTAGAGATGTCTGAACATTTTAAAGATATTAAAGCTTTCTAAATGACACAATCTGCATATTTGTTGAGTTAAAACAGCTCTGCACTTTGTTTTATGTTAGGGACGGATCACCAGACAGCTTCCTACTGATGGGTGGGTTGGATATTTCCTTAAAGTTCCTGGTTAAAGATGAACATGCAGAGGATGTTTGACGCTCCATGGATTCAATAGAACCCAAATTTTTCACCATCGCTCTGTTTGTCTGTCCTAACTCTTCTGATCGAAGATCGGCTCGTAAAGCTTTACGAATGAGAAACAAAACTTAAGCATATTTTTCCCTACAACTTTTTTCAAGGGTTACAATGAAAGCTGAACAGACAAGAAACACTGCTGCTTCATTAAGGCCCCGTCCACACGAAG
>NW_015150773.1:430525-451151 GCF_000732505.1 Cyprinodon variegatus
TCACATTTGTTTTACGTCTCCGTCTTTACGACAAACGTTTTGGAAAATATCAGCGTTTCGTGTTCGTTTTGACTTCGTTTGGACGGGGCCTAAATCCTGTGTTTCCTTCCATGATAACATGAAAACCTCCACAGGAAAGAGAAATCCTGATTAGATCCCTGAGCTACGATGCTGACAGCAATAGATCTATTCCAAGTAAATCGGATGATGAAACTAGCTGAACACATCAAGCTCATGTGAGTTTAAGGAACAAAGTAGTTGTTGGAAAGAGAAGCTGTTCTCAGGTCTTAGACAGGATATGATAATCCTGTCACACTCTGCCATTAAATGAAAGTAAAGCAAATTTAAAATACCTCAGAAAGAAAAAGTCACAAATGAAAAAGTGTTGTGTGAGTTGACTGAAGCTTTTTCGTCTGAGGTTACTAAAGAGTTTTGGTATGACTGCTGATCCTGGTTTCTATCTAAGCATTTTATTTCTACCTTATCATGTTAAACATGAAATCTTTCAGCATTTTGCATCCAGTTATTACTTCTAACTCGGTTATCTTACTATATATTATATAATACTTAGGCCTGAATCTAAGGACTGTGTTGCAGGGTTGCCTAGCAGTAGAAACTATATTGCTCCTCAGAGCAAATTCTTTTCAGCATGTTCAATGATTTCTAAATAATTGTAATAACAAAAACAGTAGATTCAATTTTAAATGTTTACTTCAATATATCTTTAATCCTATCATTACTAATACATGAAAAAAGATTTCTTAAGGTCCGATGACTCAGAAACAAGGAAGAATAAAGTTCTCTGAGACAAACTTATCTGTAATTGATGAGAAAGATGGAAAACCCTCCAGGCGTCTTAAAGAACGCTGGACTTCATTTACTCTCCTTAAAATGAGATGCGAGTTCTACTCCCATCTTTGGGAAAGTGGCCGGTCTCTTTCTGAAGTTTTACATCATTTCAATAAATCAGGCAGAAACTACCAACGATGGGTTTAGAACTGTCCAACACATTATTAAAGATAGGAAGAAAAACCATGTCTGGAAAAAATCCTGAATAATCCTCATTGCTAAACTCTTAAATCTTTCTGGATCTTTCTTAATAGAATACTAGTCAGGAAGGATAACTGGAAAAAAGGAGAATAAAGGTTGGACTCTGGGGTAAAGGAAGAAGCTCATTTGTTCCTATCAGTCCAGATTTAACCCTAAGCATCAGGCCTGGTAACCATAGCAACCTGTGGGGCTGCGTTTGATTCTGGGGATGCTGCAGTTGGTTAGGAATGAGGTCAGCTGACTACCTGATGAGCAGGTTATTCCATCAGTGGATTTATTTCTTCCTTGATGGTAAAGCCAGGATTCATCCGACTTGTGAAAGACGGTTTCTGGAAGCATCGTTTTCACAGCGGGATTGGTCCACACAGCTTTGTGTTCGGGAGTCTTTGAGCAGCGGTCAGTCTACCATCATCAATGCTCGGTGATAAATAAATGATAGACTGTGGAAATAACTCTTTGGACATTGCAGAAGCTGATCAAAACACTGCCACAGCGAATACGTCTGCAATCAAAGCTAAACTAAATGTTGCTGTGTGGCCGTTTATCCATGGTGACTTTTTCTGGCAACACAGTTTAATCTAAGAGCTAATCATTAAACGTTAAATTTCTTTCCATTTTCTTAGGAACTTTTTATATACATATTTTATTTGTTTTCGTTTTGCAGATTTAAAACAGATTTTGCAGTTGGAACCAAAAGTATAAACCACCTTAAGCCTTTTTTTTTTTACTACACTGATCAAAGAATAAGTTAAAGTTTCTTTAAATAGGTGCACTTGAATTGTACTTTCATTTGTGTTGGTTAACTTAATGATCTGCTAACAGAATGAGGATTATTGCCCCTAAATTAAGAAAATTAGATATTATACGCTTGAAATAAGATTATAGGTTTTTTTTTTTTCTTTTGCTTTAAACATAAACTGTTTTATTATTTAGGCAAATCCTGTTACCTGCTTAAAACAAGTCAAAATCCACTTATGAAAAAATTACTCACACACTGCAAAAACGAGCTAGAAATAAGTTAAAATTTCTTAAATTAAGTGTATTCACCCTTAATTTGAGCAGGTAAATGAGATAGTTTGCCAATGGAATGAGTATTTTTACTCTTAAAATAAGATAATTAGATAATATGCACTTGAAATAAGAGAATTTAACTGTGTTTTCTTATTTTAAGTGTAAATTATCTTGTTCCATTGGCAAAATGTATCCTTTACCTCCTCAATTCAAGAACAAATGCACTTATTTTAAGAAAAAATGACTTATCTAGATTTAGATTTTTTGCAGTGCACACCTGCTGATTTCATTTTTTGCAGTGCACTGTCAGCACTAGATGATGCATAGAAATGGGAGTCTGTAAACAGCAGGAACAACGAGAAGTTCATAGGAGGTGAATCAATGATCTGCAGAAATAGACTTTATTGGCAGAATAGAGGATCAAAAAGGAAATACTGCTTAGGGCCCTGAGGAGCCGCCGCTGGGGAGCAGATGGACTGAATGAGATCCCAGTCTGTCTGCTGAAGGACGCTGAGGGTTTCAACTGTCATCTTGGAGTTTCTGTACCCTGACAGCATCATCGCTGCATAACAGCCTGAAAGGCTGTTGATTGAGATAAAGCTGACAAACAGTTTAGATTTTG
This sequence comes from Cyprinodon variegatus, assembly GCF_000732505.1. NCBI lineage: Eukaryota > Metazoa > Chordata > Actinopteri > Cyprinodontiformes > Cyprinodontidae > Cyprinodon > Cyprinodon variegatus. Next base: position 433,209 of record NW_015150773.1, read on the forward strand.
AATCTGACAATTCAGGACTTTCACACTGAAATGAAACAAACGTCCCCGATCTATTCTGGACTGAATTAGCTGAGTTGGCTCTATTATCCAACATCTCTGAGGGAAAGGGTGACTCATGCATTTCTCACTGTGTTTTATGATTCGAACACTGAAAGGACAAAGAATCTTTGTCAGCAAGTTTCAAAACACTGTTCTTGCTTGACTGAGAAACATTTATTTAAAATAAACTGTCGTGTGAAATCTCCCCCCTTTTTTTTTTTTTACCAAATCAACATAAAATGGCAACAAGCAGCAAATATTAATACTGATTGTTGGTCGACTTTAACTGTATGTTGCTAAACCACGGTTTTGTTCGTTTTCCTGTAAGATTGGTTTGTGCAAAAATATGAAAAAAAATTCAGGTTTTTCGTCACACAGAAGGAAGACTCTTAATACTTAATATTTAAAGCAGCAATTTCTATTACCTTATAAAAGTACCAATAAAACAATAACGTATTTCATTTTAAATGCTGTAATAGCAGGTTTTTCTAGTCAAAATATATTTAAGCCCTATATGAATAAAAATGAACGGATTTGATACATTCTCTCTACCAGAACAACTTTTTCTGTTTTGTTTTCAATTCTTGTTGTGTTTTTCAGACAGTAGTTATTTGACCCAAAACGCAGACCGGGGAGATTAAACTGTTTCAAGAAACACTTAAATAAAGTACAGGTAAAGGTAGAACAATGGACAGAAGACTGGGGTGAACTGTAAGGAAAACAGCAGCCAGTCAGTTAGATTTGGTGCAGAAGAGTTTCTATAGAGAACATCAGGCAGAGGAAGGACAAACCAACCAAAGGAAATGGTAATGAGGTGCAGCTGAAGAAAAACTAACGCATGAACCAGATTTATCTAACATAAACTTTACATATGTATCTGAACCTCCATAACCACTATAAGAGCTCCTGCTAATCCTCCCTCTTTCAGAGAAAGATGCTCTTTAGCAAGTGTGGATTCTCTCTGGGTACTCCAGCTTCCTCTCACGGTCAGAATAAACATGACAGTCATGTTAATGGGTGTTTTGTTATGCAATAACTTTACATTCAATGCTGTTCTACTTATTTTATTTAATTGAATAAGGTTCAGACTCTCATTTGTTGATCTGTTAACATACACCCAACTGGCTGTGTGTAAGGACAAAGTATGAATTGTGCGGAAATAACGGCCCAACAGTGAACTCTGCACACATGTGGAAGAAATTCACAACAACGTCCACTCGAAATGTAAGAAATTATTAACAAAAATCATTCAGCTCTAAGTCAAACATATCTTGGTTAAAACTGCTGACTAAAAATGGGGAAATTTAACTACTAGCTTCTATAGCTAGGTGGTGAAACTATGAATAGAATAGAATGGAATACAATAAAATACTTTAGAAAATCCTTTTATTGTCACAGAATGGGGAAATTCTGGGGTTTACAGCAACAAAAAGATTATAGAAAAAAATGGTCACATAAATGTAGACCTTAGAAAAGTGTACAAGAATAACGTAATACTGAAGAGTTAAAAATTGAGCTATTAGCCTAGCAGAAACAAGCTGGGTTTATTTAGAAGGACTCTTTGGTCATATTTTGCCAAATTAAAATGAACATATCAAAAAAATATATCTAGATGCTATCTTAGCATTTGAACCCTTACTGAAATAAAGTTTGTTTTAGCTTTATAAACAACCGCTCAAAATATGGCAGAATTGAGCACATCCTCTACACTCCTCTGCTATTGGCTGCTAGACTTCCTCACCAACAGACCTCAGTCAGTCCGGGTTGGACAGAACACCTCTGATGTCATCAGTCTAAGCCCCTCCCCTCAGGGCTGCGTCCTGAGCCCCCTGCCGTTCACCCTGATGACACACGACTGCGTCCCCAGCCTCATCAGAGACGACAACGACCTGGACTACAGAGAGGAGGTGGAGCAGCTGGTGGTGCAGAGATAACAGCCTGATCCTGAAGGTGGAGAAGACCAAGGAGATCATGGTGGACTTCAGGAAGAACCGGCCTAACCACTAAGCAGATTCTGCAACAGCTTCTTCCCCACCACCATCAGACAGCTGAACTGTTGAGAAAACTCTAAATCATGTCACAGACTCTGCATCACACTGAAAACACAAATCAAAATACTGCATATTTGCTCAATATATATATTAAATCTTTGAACTTCCAGATCAATGCGTTTCTTTGCACCATGTTTTTTTCTCCCACACTGTTTACATTTGATCACTGCTGCACTTTATGGAATGGAAATGTCAGGAGAGCTGTAGAAAACTAAATTTCATTTTGTATCAACTCTGTGTAAAAAATGACAATCAAAGTTGTCCAAATCTGTCTTTGACATTTCTGGTTCTTCTGGTTCTAAATCCAAATTGAGAAATTCTGAGTTCAAACTCGGAGAGAATATTACAGACTGTCTGTTTTGTAGAAATCTTTTTCTTGGATAGCCAGCAGGGCGAGTTAACCTTGAAGAATGACAATGCCCTGGCCTGCAAGTAAATCGATGCAGCAGTCCCCTCCCCCCCAATGCTGTCTCTTTCTGGAATCCCCCAGGCATCTGTGCCAGTGAGCAGATGCCAGAGCATCTTAAGGACTTTAGGATGTCTGTGTCTTTAAACTCTTGGAATCTTGGAAAGGGGGTTGTGCAGTAGTTTGGAGAAGAGAGCAAGCATTTTTTATCCCCAATGTTCTAAATAATGTCACGACTTATGTTATACAGTGTCTTAGAGGTTAGTTTCTATATACAGGGTCATTTGTGCTGTGTGTCCCTGTGTTACCCTTTAACAGAGTAGCCATCTTTCCAGGATGTGCCCCGCCTTTCACCAGGATACTGTTTAAGTGGGTGGAGGCCCGGGCGGGTACTGGCTTATACATCCAGGTTGGGGCTCCCGCCATGGCCCGGATCCACTTCTGTGTGGCTGGCTGCTGGTGGAGCCCGTGGGCTCGTCCCTGCGGCTCCTGGGGCTCTGGCATAGCGGTGGCTGTGGGATTTCATAGGGGCCATCTCTCCTTCTCCCTTGATAGGGGGGCAGATTTCCTGGGTTGGCCCCTCCTGGGAATCTTTGCTCTTGGGGTCGCTTTGGGCGTCTGGGGCTTTTGATCTCCTGGCGCTGGTTTCGGTGCTCTGGAGGGGTGCGTCTTCGGCTCTTCACAACCACTATTGAGCACTCACAAACAACTACAGCTGCTTGGTTTCAGGTACTTAGAGGTTCACTTCCATACAGAAAGTCCATATTCTTACCTTCAGGTACTACAGTATACATGTCAGATTAAATAATATCACTTATAATTCAGCGATCGTATCTAGGTGTTACTTTATGTATCTCTTATATTATATCCGTCGGTTGTGCCGTTATTTTTACATCTCTTTGCAGGTGATGAAGCTGACTGAAGATGTTTTATCGTTATCTCCCTTTTATCTGTTAGGAGTCCTGTCTGTTTGGTTTGTGTTTTGTGTGTTTGTCTTCCTTCCTCCACCAGACGGGGCCTGGTCCTGATTCACCTCCTCACACATCTGCTAAGGGTTACCTCATTAACGGAGTGCTCTTAAGCTGCTGACTGCCACTACCTCGACGCCAGAGTGTTGCCAGTTTAGGGTACTCTAGCCAAGCTGAATTTTGCTGAGTCAAACTGAGTTTTTGTCAACCTGAGTTTTAATCTTGCTATTTTTGTCTTTGCCTCTCGGCAGGAAGTCATCCTGCAAACTGGACGTTTTGGACCTTCTCTCCCTGGGAGGATCAACTGAGCCTCAAACTGAGCTGGGGATTCAAACTGGAGGTTTGGATCCACTTTCCTCCAAGGGATCGTTTGAGTTTCACACTGAGCAAGGGATTCATCTGCACCACAGTCCGTTCAAGTACCACAGGAAATCTGAGTGGCAGTCAGTTTCTCCGTTCTCCTACAAACAACCGCATTCTGGGTAAACCCTGTCCGTCCTCCACCGAAGTAGACAAACACTGGAACACCCCACACTGACTGGAGTCTAAGAATCAACCACTTTTCTGGAAACTTCAGTCTGCAAACCTTTCCTCCTCTTCAAGTTTGAGAATCAATTTTCCCACTGAACCTGAACTAACCGCAGTGTCTTCCCCTCACCTTTCAGTTCTGGTTGAGCAGTGTTCAGAGCAACACTGGAATCTCCACAAGCTTCTCAATTAACCTGTTAAACTTTTTCCCGGGTCTCTCTGTTTTGGTTTCTCTGCATGTGGGTCCGAGCCCTTGATAAAATAATGACAGTATTTCCCCTTTCTTTCATCTTTTCCCCTTTTTTCTGTTTTTCCTTTCCTGTTCCAATTACATTGCAGTGTCGATATAATCTGTAATACTCCCTGCATTAATTATAATAAAGCTATTTATATGCATAAATCAAGTGTAACACTATGGCGATAGCTGTACTGCTCCACCTGTGAAAGTAAAATCTGTTGGGACTGTTGTTTTTATTATTTCTTTTTAATACAGACAATTATTCTTATTGCCACATCGCCAGACAGGGCACTGTAAAAAAAAAAAAAAAGTTAAATTATGGTGTTTCATTTGTAACTTTAAAGGCGGGTTACATCCTGGACAGGTCGCCAGTCCTTGCAGTCAATAAGTGTAATTCTCGAGTCAAGTTAATACTGGGTAAATAGTTATGCAGCATTACTTTAGACTCTTTTTCTGTCCTATAGGATAGTTGGACCAAAGGTATTGCAAACGAATTGTGTAATTCTTTTGTTTAAAGACAGTAAGATAACTGGGGGACAATTGCATAGTTTAAAGATGTTCCTGCAACTGGAGGGCCACAGGTTCAAACCCAAGCTCTGTCTGTATGTCTCAGTTCTGTGGCCCTTTGGCAAGACACTTTTTCCGCATTGCCTACTGGCAGTGGTTACGGGGCCTTTTGGTGCCTTAAGTAAAGCAGCCTTGGTTCTGTCAGTGTACCCTGGGGCAGTGAAGGTTACAATATAGCTTGCTAACACCTGTGTAAATAGGTAAATGGCTGAATGTAATTTAAATCATTTTAGAGTCTCTTGACTTGAAAAGCACCAGCTGCTTCGGCCTATCCACATGGGCCCAGTTTTAAAAAATGATGTATATTAATTATTATTTATGTTCTTCAAAAATGCAAGCTTAGACTTTAAAGGACAAAATAATCTTGTCTCTGTGTGGATTTGGTCTTTGTTGCTCTGAACCTTCTGAGCTCTGGCTGCCAGCTTTGTGACGGCAAACTCCAGGAGATGATGGAGAGAGAGACCAGTAACAAGAAAAATTAAGTGAACAAAAATACATGAATCAACTAGAGATGCATGTTTACAAATAGAACATGGCTGCCTTGCAGCAGGAAGGTTCTGGGTTCGATTCCCTGCCTGGGGTTTTTCTGCTTGGAGTGTGCATGTTCTCCCTGAGTATGCGTTGGTTCTTTCTGGGTACTTTTTTGCTGGATAAATAAATTGATTGTGGCCTTAAATATCTACTTTAGTTTATTGCGTAAATAACAATAATCATATCTAGGTGAATATATTGCAAATGATAAGTGTTCTAACAGCACAGATTTGCTGAGACTCAATTGAGCAATATTACATTACATTATATTTGAACTTAAAATTATAATATAAAAGTATAGAGGAGGATCTTTTATTTCCGAGTGGATCATCTCAATCAGTGGTCCTCCTAACTGTCAATCATTCTGTTGATATGTTTACTTAAGGCCGTCGTACGTTCTGCTCCCGTTAGCGATCTTTTTCTGTGCACTTTGAGGCTTGAGCTACGGTTTCATTGAAGCTCGCCGTTCTCTCTGCGGTTCTTTGAAAATGGCCGAAGGTCGGAAGGGAAAAAGCGTCTACGAAGTGTATGAGAAGAAAAGAAAGGCCTAAGAAGATGCAGATATATCCCAGAATGCTTCATGGGATTTGCTGTCACAGCGACCCGCTGTCGCCATAGACTGTTGCTACCCGACAGCAGTGACTAATAACAACGATGGTGCAGGCACCGCGCGGTGGAGGAGGAGTTACGTGACCAACGGAGCAAAAAGCAGTGATCATCTGTCTGAACGGTCAGTTAACTAAGTTCACTATATAGTTCCTGCTCTATAGTGATGGAGGGATTCAGAGGTTAGGGCGGACGGTCGGACACAGTAAGCTTGGATTAGCTATGAGAACAGCAACTGTTAAACAGAGCGTTCAAGAGGACAAATGGGATTGTGCACGCTCTTGCACGTGCATTTTTTCTTTTTAAATGGAGAGGTCGGGTCTTTTAAAAAATTTGCAAAAATCCTCCACAATACCTTTAAGTTAAAAAAGACAGCACTTTTTTTTCAAATGTAAACACAGTTTAGACCAGGGGTCTTCAACGTTTTCCAGGTGAAGGACCCCCAAACTGATGGCGAGATGGAGCAGGGACCCCTTAGTTACAATTGTGTTATATCAAACTGGCCCTATAGTCACTCTATTTCATATAGAGTAATGTAACCAAAGTAATTTCACCCTGGTATTATTAAAGTATTTTTGGTTCTGATTCCTGGTTGATGGGATAGGTGTTGTAAATAAAACGGTGCCCAGCTTGAAAGAGCTGTTTGTTGATGAATGTGTTCCATTGATGACTGAAAGACATCTTCTGCCTCCATTTATCTGTTTACTACAGTGTGTTGAATTCATGTTAATGTGGATTTAAAGACATTTCAATTAGTGGAAATAATTGCAGAGGGGAATATAGAAAAAAAGTCTAATCAACCAAAACATTTGCGACCCCCCCTTGCGTTCCTTGGTTGGCCCCCTTGGGGGTCACGGACCCCCTGTTGAAGACCTCTGGTTTAGACAATAAAAACTAGCCAATTACAAAAACTAACTCAGTTACTTTTGAGAGAAATAACTACTATCTATAACTAATCAGCATTTCTAACATTAATACTGATGATAGAATTGAAGTTGTTCAAAATCCCAAAAGTCATCCTCTTCATTAAATAAATACAGACACTATTATTCATTATTGATGAAAGTCAAAGAAATCAAACAAACCAAAAAAAGGATGAATTATCTTTCTGTATTTATGGAGTAAACGTACAGATGAACACAACACCCTTGGATCCTGTGTTTGACTGCAGCCGTAGGTATAAAAACTGGGGGCAGGAGTGGCGGCTGCCTTTTCCTCCTCAGACTGCACTGAGGTTTGTCTCTTTCTTCTATCCATTCTGGGTTCATGTTTTCTCACTACATCATAAACATTGAAGTTGCAATATTCAAATTTGCTTTTAAAATTTTTTGATGTTTTCAGAGCAGATTGTTAGGTTTTCTTTATTTTGCATTTACTGTGGATTCTTGTGAAGGTGAGAATAGATTTCCTGTGGAATAATGCACCATGCATTTTTACAGAGTAGAAAAGAGACCGTGGTGAGCGGAAGGTTGTGCCGGCGGGAGCTTCTGTTAAGGTAAGACCAAACCTTCATGCTTGATTTTAAAAAGTTCTCTGGGAGAAACAAATCAAACTATTTAAAAGAGTTTTACTGAAGGTTAATGAATCTGTTAACATGAAGACTTTTCATTTTAAAGATTGGTTGGAGCATCTGTCTCCATCCTAAATAATGTAATTTTTTTATGCACACATCATATTTTAGTTTTTAAAGAAAAAAAAAGAACAACTAAAATGGATTTAAATATTTTATTTCGAGAAATCAGGTTTTTCAGTGTTATTTTCAGTGTTATACCAGTAGGGATCTCTGATGTTCGTGGAAACAACTTTTAATGTGTGACCTCCACTCAACTTCATTTAAATTCTGGTAAATGGTCCAATTTAATCTTAGAAAACAATCTAAACTCAAACACACCATTAATTACCATTACCACTGATGCACTCTATGCTTAATGATGAATTCATTCTGCTCTTTTGGCCTGAAAATCCAACTACAGACAAGAGGAGTGAAAATATATGAGACTTTTTAAACTATATAATCTTAAAACTGTTTCTTTTATTTAAAAATGTTCCCCTTCTTAAACTGAAAGCTTTGAGTCAGTTAGGATCCGATTGGTTTAGGTTAAAGACTTAATCCTGAATCATGCGGCTCCTGCCGCTTTGGTTGGTATCATTGTCCAAAAAGGTTTTTTTGTTTTTAAGTGTTCAGTACGATTAAGCTTTTCTGTAGCTCCCGTACTCGACTTTACTTTGCCGTTTTTCACTCCTCTAAACAGAAAAATTGTGGCACTGCTCACTCTTTCTTCAGGTAAACTATTTTTCTGCACAGTGGTGACTTATTTCTACTTGCTAGACTCTATAATTCGGGTACTTTTGTTTTTTCAAATCTTCTCTGTTTTTATCAATATGTCTGTTAAGGACTTTGTTTTTTAATGTAGTTGGAAATCATTTGCCAGGTTTTGCATGTTAATTTTGGAGAGGTTTCTAATAAACCACAATTTAATTATAAATCCAAAATACTGCTTTACTGGGAGAGAGCATAAATTCCTGCTGGAGTCTGTTTGTTATGGTGAATCATCTCTGAGTGATCTGGGTGCACTAGAGTGAAAATGGCATAAAGAGGTCACATGCAGCATTTATTATCATTATCATTGAGTGCAACATATCAGTAAACACAATATTAAAGCAATCGGTGCAATATTAGTGAGAGCAGTTCAGTACAAATAATTCACTTTTTTCTTTCTCTCTTAAAGTCGTTGACTTGTTTGTTTGAACTATGATGAACTTTATGGCTTCTGAATTTAGTGTCTGTTGTAAATATTGCATTAGTCTGACATCGACCTGCCAGCAGAACTGCAGATGGAATTCTGGTATATTCACATTGTTTAATGTTCATTAATATCTATACTCCTCTATTTTTTTCAAATAAAATAAATGTATAAATCTCTTCAGAAGAAGACGGATAGAGGCAGACCTGCTTCCTGTAGGAACCAATAAAGCTCTTTTTTTTTTAGTGTTTTTGGTATGAAATATTTCAGAAATATTAAAACTATCTAGACTTACTAGTTTCAGAGGTAAAGCCACGTTCTGAAAGTATTTATCTTTGCTGGTTGGTGGATTCTGCTCCTTGGTTTTGGCAGGCCATTGGAGTCTGATCAAATACAACATGTATAGATATAAAACACATAGAAGTCTTTAAGCTGATGCTTCTAGATGCGGCTCCCAAACAGCTAAATCAGGAACCAACTGAAAATCCAAATCTAGAAAAGTCATTTTTTCTTGAAATAAGTGTCCTCCTCTGGGATTGAGGAGGTAAAAGAGACATTTTGCCAATGGAACAATACAATTTACATTTAAAATAAGAAAACTCAATTGCATTGTCTTATTTCAAGTGCATATTATGTAATTATCTTATTTTAAGAATAAAAATATTCATTTCATTTGCAAACTACCTCATTTACTCAAATTAAGGGTAATTCAACTTAGTTTAAGGAAGTTTGACTTATTTCTAGATCGTTTTTTCCAGTGAATTTAAGCCTCTGGCATAACTAGTTCCTTCTTCCCAGTAAGGTTCTTGGCTCTTTCATATTCTTTTTGTATTTAACATTTTCTTTTAAAACTGGATCACAAAAAAATTTGCTTTTTATAATTGTATAACTTATAATCAAGACATTCCAGAAGTTAGTTTTGTGTCCGTGTTCTACTTCCTAAAATGTTGTCATTTAATTTTTCTCACAAATAAATGTAGATGAACATAACAGGACATACAGATTATGATGATTTTGCTTCTAAAATGTCCCTCCAGTGACACCATACAATTTTAAGCAAACATTATCTTTTAAGCTACCTCCATTTGGCTTTCTTGCCTATCATGCTGCAGATCAAAAGACAGTTTTTTATAAGGCATTAGGAAAAAGGTGCATATTGTCACATATTATTTCTCCAGTAATTGAATTAGTTGTAGATTTCCACTTATCCAGAACCGCGTTGCTGGAGCAGCAATTTCAGCAGAGATTCCCAGACCTCCCTCTCCCCAGACCCCTCCAGCTCCTCTTGGCCAGCATGGAAATGTAGCCCAGGTTGCCTCCTCCCAGTGGAGGAAAATATGTTTATATGATGAAAACGCAGCAGGAACAATATGGCTGCCCAGAGATGCGCCTGCTTAAAGTTTTTCATGTATGCACAGTGGAACTGACAGCAATACCAAATAATAAAACAATCTGGGCGATAATATTTTAATGCTGAAACATCTAAAGAAGCCACTCAAGCTTTAAAAAAGGCAGTTAATGTTTAAAATATTTAATAATCATGCAGAAACAAGTGTTCTTAGCGACTGCCTGAATTTTTTTCATCTTACTTATCAAGAAACGTTTATGAGGAAAAAATGAAAACAAAAGTCACCCACTCATTTACTTTGACACGCCATGTCATTTGGAATGAGAGTAATCGACCCACACACTCATAGTAGTGCAGGTATCAGGCATCTGTAATATTCCTGTTGCCTATGTCCCTAAAAGGAAATAGGAAGTTGCAATAAATAAAAACAGTGCACTTGCATTGTAAAACACAGACAGTACAGGGCTGAGACCTTAACCATTCTGTTTTTCAGTCAACACAATGTTCAAAATGAAAGCCAGAATGAGAAATCACACATAAAACCACAACATCTCACTGCGCTCACTTTCTACCGAATTCCTGTGTCTGTGGGTGTAGATTTGCAGATGACATACAGCTGCTTGGTTTGCTGTGTGATGCACGCTGTATTCCTGATGTGGCTTTCAGATAAGCAAAAGAAAGGGGCCAATCCCGAAATCTGCAAGCAACCAATATTCACCTGTTGCTGCTGTCTATGAACTTAAAAACACATACGGAATATTTCCAACATTGCACAGAATATTTTAAAAAAATAGCTAATTATATTCCTGGCATCAATTAAAGAGGTATATTTTTCTCATTTCAAACAACTGCAATAAAAGTTCCAACTTTTAAAGACTGTTGTAGGATATCTTATCATTGATGTCTGCTGTTTTCACATCTAATACTTAAAATATAGTAGCCCACCAAATCATATTTACTGCATTCAGTCACCAAAAATTAATTCTTCTGCAAAATGTAGGATATAGCAGCGAATAAACTAGAGCTGTGTGATTTTGGCAGAAATTATAAAATTGTAATTTGCATGGATGCATTGATCTGGTCGCCAGCTGCAACTCTTTCTTCCTTTCTGTTCTAATATTAGGTTCTAATCCTCAGCAACTCGTCACCTTAACTGATTACTGCCTCCTACAGGTCTGCAGTGAGAAAGTTAGTCTCTTGGTCTCTGCCTCTGTTATTTGGAAATCTTAATTTTTAAATTAAAATTGCGATGCAAATAAAAATAATTTTCCGACCCTAACCTGAACCAATTTCTCAGAAGTAGAGGCTAAGCTTTCGTCTTTTTATCGAAGTCTTGTTAAAGTAAGCGACTTCCTTGCAGTAAAGTGTTTTAGGTGGGGCCTCCATTTTTTAAAGGGAACACCACCATGCCACTAGTTATGTTTAATATTTGGGGTCAAAGTCAAGCTGGAACATCAACCCTGCACACACTAACGTTATGTTGACCAGAGAGGGAGCTAATGAGCAGCTATTTTAAATGTTGGTGAACCTTTAAAGAAATGAAAACAAACCCACTCTGATCAGTAGCTTCTAGTTGACTGGGACACAAGCTATCTTTCATCTGGATCCAACATAAACGGGCAGAAAAACTTCCCTCGAAAGACACAAAAACAGAATGAAAAATAATGAAAATACAACAAAGAATGTTCTCCAGACCTGGAGTCCGTTTCACAAAGCAGGTTTACTGAAAACTCTACATTTTCTAAACCTGAAATATTGGAAACTCTGGGCCGGATTTATCAAGATCCAATTTTGCGTGCAGTAATTTGCGCTCGCAAACTGGAATTTTGCGCGAGGGGCTGAACCATGGTTTGTGGGTGATTTAACAAGAGTGATTGCGTAACTGGTGGCAGGTGCAAAACTGTGTGCGCAATTACGCATACAGACCATTTGCACCTTCTTTTGAAACGTGTTAAATATAGAGTCAGATACCGTTAGCAAAATTGCTTTCAGGTTTGATAAATCACTTTGCGAGTGCTAAATTAATATATTTACATGTTCTCCTCCCACAAGACGCACTTTTGCGTGTAAACGCCCCATATTGCATATTCATTGCAGAAAAAGTACTAAATGGATAAGAGGCGCTATTTAGCACGTTTTAAAGACCAAATCCTTTTAGCACGCTGTTGATAGATCAGTTTGTACATTTTTTAGCGTGCGCAGTGAAATAGCTCACGTTTTTATACACGCAAACCTTTGATAGATCCGGCACTCTGAGTTTTCCGTTTCATGAAGAGAGTTAACGCATCCTCTGTTTCTGTTGCCATAGTAACATTCTCCAAAACTTTTTTTGGGGGTTTTGAGCAGAAAAAAAAATCCAGAGAAGGTAAACTTCAGTAAACTCAGCGTGTCGTCTGTCGCAGCTCACTTTTTTATTTCCTTATCTAGTCAGATTTTTTTTGTAGTTTTGTTGATAAAAAAAGAATCATTCCCTTGGTCCATTAGAATCATTAGCTTTTAAAAACAAACATTGCGCGTCCATTTGACGAGGATCTTATTAAAGAATGATCGGCAATAATTCGCAGAGAAATAGATATTCATAGGGAGAGGATTGTATAACTCAGTGACAGGAACTCCAGCTCCAGTGGGGTGAAATCGGCACTTCCTGTTGCCGGTTGTCATGGTGAGCCATCGATTCAGGGCTCCACTGATTATGGCTTTTTAAACTTGTCACGCTCATGCTAAACTCCCGGTGGTTCTACTTGGAGTTGATTGAACTAATGGCTAGCAGCTGTTCAAAAACTGAAAAGTCAGAGTTTAGGCTAGATCAATATAGAGTTGAGGATTTTAATCTGAGTTGTAAAACCTGCCTTGTGTAACGGACCTCAGTAGATCTCCTCTCTGGGTTTTTGTGAAGGCAGCAATGAGGTCCACAAAATTCACCACGGCACTGAACAGAGCGAGAAAAAGAGCCAAAACATTCACATTGCCATTTCCTGTGATGTTGAAACATCTGATCATCTCAGAATGTCTTCCTCTCTAAGCAACATCATGGGCATTTCAGACCTCACCGAACTCTCAGAGGTTGGTTCACCACAAGGACAAACTTCTTCTCTTTCATAGTAATCCCCAGACTTTTCTTTTCTCACAAAGACATTAAAGACAAGCACGTTATTCAAAGCAATGGATGAGTCACAATCAGTATTACACTTTAACATTTTTAATTTATCCAATGCAGAAAGTCTGGTCATAAATCTCACCCAGCCAGGCTAACCTCTGGCTTTAGAAAGGAACAGTTTCATCACTCTAAACTTTATCCTTTAAATTCTCTTCAGATCTACTTCAGTGATGTCACCAGACATACCTCAACACAAGAAAGAAAGCTCTAGAAGACCAGACTCAGCTCTTCGCCTACAGCTATAGGATTGGCAGACTCTTCAATTGAATTTAATCCAATTCAATTCATTTACATAACACCAAAAATAAATCTGGCCATTTTCAGAGTCTTAAGGAGCAAAAGCAACATCTTTATGACTTTTTTCACAAGCTACTCGGTGTATTTCTTTTTTCCTCTTTCCCTGCCAGACATTTCATAGCCTGGGTGCCATTCCAAACTTAGTCCCGCCCACAAGGTTTGAGGTCGGGAAGTTCGGTCTGGCATTGCTCAACAGTAGCACGAGTATGCTCGCACAATATCTGGCGGGCCAATCAAATTGTCAGGGTGGGCTTTATACGATGATGGACAGATGATCAACAGTAACGTAATCAACCACGTGACCAAAGCGCGCTTGGGTGACAACAAAAATGGCTGCCGCCGGAGAGTTGAGGTGAGTAGATTCTGCTATTAGGTCTGTTCTAGAAGATATCGACAGCAAATTAATTTTAAAAGAGGAACAGAGAAACGCGATCAAGGCATTTGTTGAAAAGAAAGATGTTTTTGGCGTCCTTCCTACGGGATTCGGCAAAAGTTTAATTTATCAGCTGGCTCCCTTGGTCGCTTAACATACGTCACGCACTCCGTTGCTCTTATTGGTTGTAGGTCTATCCAATTGAGTGCAGAGGCATTTTTTTTCCTGGTTCGTTCGAAACACGCCCCATAATCACAGCTCTATGGAGCAGTATCAGACTCATTCTGACTAGAATTGAGTCGGACTACGTCAGGCTAGACATTTCAGGCATAATAAGCATGAAAACTTGATTTTTGTCATCTTTCTTTGAGCCCCCCCACCCCCACCTGATTGGGGGGAAATAGGAGACTAAGCCAGAGTAAGCGGCGCGCTGTATTGTGAATTTCTGGACAATATGTTGGAATTCGACTTGTAAATAAAAGTTTTCCACCGGAAAGATGAATGAATCGTCTCCAGTGTCTTAATTTTTGTTCTAAGTGAATTCTACCATTTTGAGCCCAATCACTGCTTTTTAAAATTTTTTTTATTATATATTTTTTATAAATCGCGCTACTCTCTGCTTTTAAAATATGAAACATCTCGCAGTTTTATAGGAGACCTGGATCAGTGTCCTACTGCCAGATTCAGAGTAATTTATTTTTATTTTATATACAAAACTTCGGAAAAAATATAAATAAAAAAAAATACTTGGTCTCCTCAATAGTAGTTACGGCCCTGAACTGAAAGGTACAGTTACTTCAGGTAGAAAAGCTTTGACTGCCATATTTCTGTGCAAACCCTTAATGGTGCAAGCACTACGAAACGCCCTAAACCAGGGGTCACCAACCTTTTTAAGACTGAGGGCTACTTCATGGGTACTGAGTCATAGGACGGGCTACCAATACTGACCTATGAACTGGAAGAGTCAGCATTCACCTAAACTTTATAGCTAATAAACATATTTCTTTTGATTGTTTTCATTTCTAATTTTCTTTTAGGTAATTGAAATCTCTATGAATGCTTTAATGTTCTAAATCGGAGGTCTTCAACAGGGGGTCCGTGACCCCTAGGGGGTCCATGGAGGTACTGCATGGGGGTCGCGAAAGTTTGGTTGATTAGACTTTTTTTTATATTCAATCCTGCAATTTTTTTCCTCCAATTGAAATGTCTCATTAACATGAATCCAACAGACTGTAGTAAACAGATAAATGGAGGCAGAAGATGTCTTTCAGTCATCAATGCTCACATTCAGCGACACACAGGAGCTCTTTCAAGCTGGGCACCGTTTCATTCACAACACCTGTCCCATCAACCAGGAAGCAGAAATACTTTAATAATCCCAGGGATGGATTACTTTAGTTACATTACTCCATCTGTAATAGAGTGACTATAGGACCAGTTTGATAGAACACTATTTCATACAATATATATATATATAATTAGGGGGTCCCCGCTCCATCTTGCCATCAGTTTGGGGGGTCCTTGGCCTGGAAAACGTTGAAGACCCCTGTTCTAAATTATTGATATGATGAAATGTTCTATAAATGATAAAAATAAGAGCAGCAGCATAAAATAAAATTTCAAACTTAGTCCACAGAAGATGCTGAGGGCACCCCATGTGGTCCTTAAGGGCCCCTCGGTGCACGCGGGCACCACGTTGGTGACCCCTGCCCTAAACAATAGCAAACACAAACGGAGGATCATAACCCAGACAGCTGTAGATGGTGAGGATGATGAAGACTGAGCCAGAAGTGTTCATAAAAATAACCCTGAGAAAACATGGAGCGGCCTTTGGGGCTCTGAGATGACGATCAAAAATCCCTGGATGAGCTGTTTTCTTTCTGAATTATAACGTAAAATCTCACTTTTATCAGCTATCCAAACCCTCTGATACAGCTGTGGCTTAGAAACAAACTGGTGCACAAATTTCTCCAAGAAATGGGTCAAAGGTGAATCTTTTAAAGAGTTAATTGATTTGAAGTTTCAGCGTAAGGTGAGAGCAGCAGTACAGAGCAGCCAGATCCCCTGACATCTGAAGCAGCTCTGACCGTTTACAGAATAACACTTTTAGTCAAGGTTACCATATTACTGAGTGAATAAATGTCATTTGTTTCTCAGTAAATATTTTGTCGATAGGAGTAAACTCAGAGAAATTTCCTCTCAGACGGGTGAGAGAGTCGATTTAGTCTCTTGATGCAAACTGAAACTGACTAAACGACTCAAAGGATCGTGACTAAAGCAAACGGAAGTATTATTATTACTGGTTGAGAGGGAAACCATTAAGGGTTAACCTTTAAAGGAGCATTAGCTAGCTAAATATAACCAACAACATAGGTTCATGTTGACTAATTATCAAAGTGATCTATATATATATTTTTTGAGTTTTAACCGCACCAGTGGCTTATTTTATAGACAGTAGACTGACAGGAAAGGAGGTATGAGAGAGATGGAGAGACATGTGGGAAGGACCACAGGTCCGATTCGAACCCGGGTCATCCAAGTCGAGGAGTAAGGCCTCTATAAATGGGTGGTACGCACTAACTGCTGCACCACCTGCACGCCCTCGATGAATGATTTTTATCAGGTGTAAAAAAAAAAAACTTTGAAGGAGCGTTGACTAATTCTAAAAGTAATGCATAATCATAATTATTAAGTGTAAAAAAAAAAAAAAGATATGAATAAGGCCAATTATTCTATTGGCACCGCAGATCCAAGACCTGGATTTTGTTATTTGTGCAAGCTATTTTCAAATTTATTTTCAAATTTTTCCTATTCATTTAAGCAGAATATATCCTCTGTATGATCTGGTACAGACCATAACTAATATCTAATAGAACCTCATGCTAAGCCCTGATTTATAACTTCCCCTGGCAGCTTTAATGTGTAATTATTGTTAGTAAACCAAGAATATTATTTCTGAAAGGAAATCAAACAGAAAGGATGTCTCAAAACAAACTAAACAATGAAAACTGAGAATCAGATCAGAACGTTTTTCTTAATGGGAAGAGAAAATATTTACATCTTCTTGATAATCAACAAAAATCTCTATTGGGAATCAGACCATTAATATTTTTCTTTTTTTTTTTTATATATCAAAAGATTTTGACAATTTCTTTTGGAACAAAAGAAAGGAAGGCGTCTTTGCCATCACCTTGATCCTTACTTGATCAAATGGAAACAGAACACAGCGGTCAGAGGGCCAATGCACGGCAGTGAGACCCAGGCCAGCAATGGCTACCATGTAGCCAACCACCATCAGTGTGTTTGTGAATCACTGAATGTTCTTAAAGGCACTAAAAGCGCTTTATCAGTACAGGTCATTTACCATTTAACTGATTAAAAATGTGTAATTAATAAAAAAAAAAAGCATAACCTAAACTGAACGAGATGGAAATATGAAAACTATACTTTTATTATTCCTTCACTTTTAAAATTACAGTAAACTTTGTACTGTACATGACTTAGAGACATGCTTACCATCCCCCGCCTGAAATCAGGCAGTGGTGTTACCACATTCTCCAGGAAGTCAGGTGTGCAACATGTATCTTCACCCAGCCATGGAGGAACAAACTTTACCACTTCCTAAACACAGTCTGAACTTTCTTATTGTCTCATAAAACAGTGGAAAATGTGTCTGTTTTAAATAAAACGCTTTAAGACGGATGGATGCTATCAGAAACTTTTTTGGCCAACATTGAGTTAACAAACAAAGAGTCTGGAGACATTCAGTAAAAATTTATTTGTGTTATTAAATTAACTGGGGCAGTATGACCCCCGGATGGAGAGATGATCTTTTCTATTGATTTAGTTGTTTGTTGCAGTTTGAAGCTGAGATTGATGTTTGTAAAACTAAAGGAGGTAGATGGACTGATAAAAAAAAAATGTTAACATCATGTTACAAAAAATATTGAATTTCAGGTCAGGAAACTAAAATGTGACCTACACTTTTTGGATTTGCTGAAAAGTTTTCTTCACACTGAGGCTCAATTGCCCCAGTGAAGAATTCAACCAGATCATTCAGTCAGATTGGTTCAAAATTTTCTAAGAAAAA
>NW_015150773.1:452556-456165 GCF_000732505.1 Cyprinodon variegatus
AGCTGGGTATCATCAGCATAACAGTGGAAATTAATCCCATGCTGTCTAATAATTCTACCGATTGGGAGCATATATATAGTAAAGAGAATTTCAAGTTTTATCTCTCAGTTTTCATTGGTCTTATTTCCATTCTTGTGTTTTAGTTATTTTTGATTGCATTTTATTTATTAGATACTGTATATCTAGTTATGGAATGCACATCATTCATGTTTGCTTGGCAGCAGTTATGTCAGACAGATCTGGATAGGATCTTAGCATCCAAATGGGATTTTTTACCCTGGTGGAAGAGGATCTGATGCTGGAGCATTAGGGAGCCGTTTCCTGCACTTCAACTTCAGTTGTTGTTGAGCTGCTACTACTGCCTCTAGCTCCTGAAGCACTCGCTTCTCCTGGCTCAGGGGAGGAAGAGGATGATGATGACGATGCTGTGAGGGTGGTACCCCCCTGGGTTGAAGAGGCTGACGTGGTTGAAGCAGCAGTGGTTCCATTGGCAGGTTTAGCAGCGACAGACGATGCTGGAGAAAGTGTGGAAGCCGGAGGGGGCCGGGAGGAGCCGGTTTGGGATGGTTCAGCATTTGGCAGGAGTGCTCTCCTCATTTTCTTCTGCAGAGGGCTGTGCTTCCTTTCTAGATGCTAAAGATTGCCTGGGAACGGTCTCAGAGGAGCCTCCATTCACGCAGAGCTCATTTATTATCTATCGGCGCAGTACAGCATCAGCCCCCCCAGGCCAACAGCACCGTCCAGTATTGCTGGATGCACCCAAGGCACTGTCAGAATTATGGCACAGCAGTTACATATCTCCTTTTTTGAAGAGAGCTCGAGTCAGAGATTATCCATTTTCTTTTACAACGAGCGGAGGCTGGAGAGCAGGATTGATGGAAGCTGTGGTCTGTGAGGATTGCTCTTTAGCTTCACAGTTAGCTCCCCTCTGCAGCCTCGCTTTCTCCGTCTTGCGCATCTCTTCCCCCGTCCGTTATTTTCTGCTGTTGTCTTGTTTACATCCGTCTGTAGCACTCTGCATCTTTTTAAACTGTCAAAAATGTCTGTATTTAAAACATGTTGTGACCGTAGCTCCAGCAGGCATTGGTGATCATAGATGCGGGTTTGATGTCTACTTAGTAAGTTTGAAGTTTTAAGCGGCATATTTTGTGAATTTGTCAAGAGGAGCTGTTCTTGAACGGTGCCTTGGAATGCTGCCATGGTAACCAATACGCCATGGTAATTTTTCTGCTAAGCTCCTCATTTACTGTTTAAAACCTGTATCCATTAAAATTAGTTTTGTATACACTCCATCCATCCATCCATCCATCCATCCATCCATCCATCCATCCATCCATCCATCCATCCATCCATCCATCCATCCATCCATCCATCCATTTGGTGCCTATCTCCGACAGTCCCTGGGCTTAAGGTGGGGTACACCCTGGACAGGTCACCAGCAGGGCAACATGTGACATGTTGACATGTGACTTTTTTAAATGCGTCATATGTCTCATGGGTTTTGTAAAATTCATTATAATGTATGAAATAAAAGCAAAACTGGCCAGTTTCAAGAACAAGGCATTTTCACATGATATGTTGTGAGTATATGAAATATAAACTAAAGATGAACGAATGATAAAATATTTTCCGTATGAATGGTGGCAGCAATTCTCTCTCTTTTGTTTTGGAGCAGAATGGATGAAATACTGAAGCATAAACATAGGCGGCCGTCGGTGCTGCGTCATAATCCACAAACGGCTTCCAGACAACAACATGGTAAGAAAACATTTCTGTGTGACTGGTGCTATTCAGCAATAAAAGTCCATGATTAAAAATGCTATTTCTATTGTTGACTTTGCTGCTTTTGTGACAAATGTCTGCTACGTTAAAAGGTTATGTTATAAAAGGGGGCAGATGGACCCGGTATTCAGGCAAACAGACAGTGGAAAGTTTCAAAACATTTAATGACAAAAGACAAAATTGGAACAGAGCAGAAACGGCTGCTGTGGATCAGTGGACATGCAGCGGCTGCGGGAGAAGGCAGGGTAACAACCGTCACTGGCAGCGGGGGAAGGCAGGGTAACAACTGTCACTGGCACTCTGGCTGTGGGAGAAACACACATAATTGACCAAAATAATCTGACTGAAGATGACTATCAGTGAGAGACACTTACTAGGATTAACAGTTCAGTCCTTCCTCTCAGGGAGGCAGGATCCAGCAGATGGACTGCCAACGAGATACGGAGCCTGGCCTTCCAGAGTGTCCCTGATGCTGCAACCCCAGTGAGCAGACAGGAGACCGATCCATGTCAGGGAACAGAACTGGACAGTTCTGAGATCCAGGAATCCAGATCCGAAAAGAAACCGACCTATCCAGGGTTCCAGGAATCCACAGAGTTCCCAGGCAGGTTCTGAGTTCCATGAGCCCATCAACGAGGTCAGACAGACACGCCTAGTGATTGAGAGGAAAAGGCATGGTACCAGGAGAAACTTCAGAACTTTAAACCGGCTCCAACCAGGAGCCAGGATCATGGGACTTAAAACTGACTCCCCTCAGGGCTCCGTGGAGAAGAGCCAGGACCTGAGCCCACCTGAATGCTGAGCCAAACATGACCAGAACGAGCTCAGCTGAGAAGAACCGCAACATGATCAGGAGACAGGAGAACACTAAACCCTCTCGACACACAGGCCCCAAGGAGTCCGGACATGAACCACAAACTTAACTAACGAAACAACAAACACATTGGACAAACATGAATAGCTAATGATCCTGGCCCCGATAACTGGGCTGAACCGTATAAAAAAGCAGAAGGAGCAGGTGGATAAGATGAATGGTAATTAGACAGCGGGAGGGTACAGCAGGTGAATGAAGCAGTAATTAGATCAGCTACCGGGGCTGCGATCATGACAGATTAATTGGGTCCATCAAGGGTAATAGATTAATTTAAAGAACAAGCACCATGCAATGTATTACTGTGTATTTAATAATTAAATTAATTAATTAATTAATTTCCCTTCATTGCCTGCAGATGGCAGCGGATCTAGTTCTCTTTGTAAAGAGGAGGCCGACTTGCGTCCTTCCTGGTCAAACTCTGCTTTGATGCTGTCAACACCAAGCCCAAGCCTCTATCTTATGTCATCGAACAGAGAACGTCCAAAGCAATCTTCAGTCAAGACCGGGATTGATAATAGGTGACTAAACACAGATTTATGATTTTGATAACATCTGTTAAGCTTAGGATAATTTTCAGACAGTCAGACTGAGAGGGCCAACCAGCAAGTTGAGACCAAGATCTGTATTCTCTGTGAGTCTACTAGGTGGGTCAGTCAACTCTCCTAGGTCGAACATGCCAATAACTCTGCCCCCCCTAGCAACACTGGGCTAGAGATAAAAGCTGAAATCTGAGTCCACCCCCTCCGTTTAAGGTGGGTTTTTTTTTCTTTCTTAACATAGATGGCTTCCTTCACTTCCCTCTCATCCCCCTGTCTTCTTTGTCCACAATGTGAACATTCTGGTCCTCAAAAGAATGTCCTTTGTCCATAATGTAGCGCAGAGTATTCTCCCGAGGAGGTCACTGTTCTGTGTTGGGCCATGTATCTTTAGCCTCGTGAGACCATCCTGATCTC
>NW_015150773.1:456609-458259 GCF_000732505.1 Cyprinodon variegatus
CTAACCAGTATTTTCGCCCCTTCCCAAAATTACTTCAACGGAAGGTTTCCAGATGGATATGCGGAGCAAATCCATCTGGCGGAGTCAGGTTAATGCATCTTTGCATTGAACTGCAGACACCGCTTCACTCATGTTAGGTCTGGGGGTTTTGTCTTTAGGATGTACTAGTCTCTGTCTAAGGGTCTGTTGAGTTTGAAATGTACTGGAATTTTGTGTTTGGAGAATATCCTCTTGAGTTTTTCAGAGACTCCAGCAATGGGATGGCGATGTTTTTGCATTTAATCTTCTCAACTTTTAACTTTTCTGGAATGACTATGACCTGGATGACTGAGAATCCTCACCAGCACCTTCTCTCATATGCTAGAGTATATAATAAGTAATAAAGCTGGTATGATTCAAACAAATATATATAATATATATTAATATCAGTATCCTTCAATTCTCAAATAATAATATCAGTGTGGCATCGGAAATAAAAAAGTTGT
The DNA here is from genome assembly GCF_000732505.1 of Cyprinodon variegatus. Lineage (NCBI taxonomy): Eukaryota > Metazoa > Chordata > Actinopteri > Cyprinodontiformes > Cyprinodontidae > Cyprinodon > Cyprinodon variegatus. Next base: position 457,095 of record NW_015150773.1, read on the forward strand.
ATTGGGACATCCTTAGTGATAACTCTGTTTATTTGACTGGATGATCTGGTTGAACTGTATCTGTAAAGTGCCTTGAGATGACATGTGTTGTGAATGGTTAAACTACAGCAGATAAACTACAGAACTGAGTCCAGTATCCTTCAGCATCTCTGTAGTCTCTGACACTGTGGTACTAACACTAGACTTTCTCATTCTAGATGTTTTCTTTCTCATATTTTGTCCTGCAGCTTTTAGATGGATGAGTAACAAAAGGATGAATTACCGTATTATCAGTCATTTAGCTCTGCGGAGGCATTTCTTTCATTTCAGGAGTGTTGGAGAACAGATGCATCTAAAAGCTGGGGGACAGTAGATCTCCAGGACTTTATCTGTTGCCCATCATTAGATCTTACTTCACTGATCTAATAGTTATGACCTCCTCATGTTTTTACACGTTGGTTTACAGATGTAATCAACACAAAAGCAGACATAGAAACTAAAGTTATCAAGACTAAAGACTTTTCTATTTCTCGCAGCATGCTGGAGGGGATGAGTCCCCTGTTTGTAAGCGGTCTTTGCCGCTGGCCAGGCTGTGGAACCATGTCAGAAGATTTCTCCTCCTTCTTAGAGTAAGTAGGCTCCTAAATAGTCTGCTAAACAACATTACATTAGACTGAAATTTTGGTCCAATAGGTAGGAGAATGCTTTTAATAAATGCTAAAGTGGCCTGCCATAGACCACCTTATATAAACTTACGCATTAACTCGAGTAACAATCTTCTCCTTCTCCATCTCCCTCTCCTTTGAAGCTGTAGTGCTGTTTCTCTGTCTTTTAAACACATTCTCCTTTTTTGTTTTATTTTTTTTTGCATTTCTGCATTAAAATATCTTGTTCCAGTGGGGTAAAATAAGCACTTCCTGTTGCCTGTTGTCATGGTGACTCGTCGAATAGGCTTATCATACTTGTTACGCACGCACTAAACTCGAAGTGGATCTAGTTAAAGTTGCTTGAACTAATTGATAACTAGTGTTGCACCGATACCGATACCATTATTGGACGGGGCCCCGATACTGCCCTAAAATGGTGGTATCGGTATCGGTGCAACACTAGTTATCAATTAGTTCAAGCAACTTTAACTAGATCCACTTCGAGTTTAGTGCGTGCGTAACAAGTATGATAAGCCTAT
>NW_015150773.1:460602-463073 GCF_000732505.1 Cyprinodon variegatus
ATTCCTCAGGCTAATATACTGCGCTTGACACTATCAATGCTAAAGCAGGGCTCCCTGTTGAAATACTGTCTATATAAGTTGGGAAAAGAAGCATGTCTTTATCAGGTCATGTGACCTAGAAGATATTTGGCTTTACGGCCAAAGGCTCTTATATGGAGCTAATTGCTTTTACTCTACTACTTTTCTGCCTGCTTGACTGCTGGTCATGACTGAGGCAAGGAAAAAGTTTAAACCTTCTGAGGCCAAAAAGAGGAAACGTGAAAGGGATTGAGGAAAAACAAGAGCCAGTCTTGGAAAGGAGTTTGTTCTTTGGTGCAAGCTGAAAGAAGTTGTATGTAAAACTGATTCTCTATTGGGTCTAGGTCTGGAGACTGGCTAGGCCATGCAAGAACCTTAATATGCTTCTTCCAGAGCCGCTCCTTGGTTATCCTGGCTGTGTGCTTCGGGTCATTTTCCCATTGGAAGATCCAACCTCCACCCATCTTTAATGCCTTTACATGAGGGAAGGATGTTGTTCCCTAAAATCTTGCAGTATGTGAACTTGGTCATACTCTCCTTCATAGAGTGCAGTCTCTCTGTGCAGTGGGGGACATTGAGTCTGAGTGGACCATGTTACGAGACTCTATTGTCATGGTAGCTAGTTCGAGCTGTGGCTGCAATGATGTCGGCGCATGTCGCAGCAGCAAGCCTCAAACATGCTGCTGGATACCAGTGGTGAGGGAAGCTGTCAAGTCAAAGAGGCTTATCAGGCTTAATTGGCGTGAGGGAAGAGTCTGGAGAGGCCATGGAGGGAGTCTTCCGCACGGCTTCGAAGTGATTATGGTCCACAATCTGGCATCTCAGGAGGGGGAAGCAGTGCAGTACCTGCACTATTTATAGTGGGGGTGGTGTGCTGCTGACCTCCACTTGGGAGGTGTTGGTGGGCGGAGAACTTGGAAGACCCTCCTTAATCCCATCAACCCGTCTTCCATTGAGAAAGCAGAGCCTGGGGGCTTTTTGTAGGGTTCTCCCATTTCTGGTGCTGAAGTTTCAGAGTTGGTTAAAAAGCTCCTTGGTGGCAAGGCCACAGGGTAGATGAAATTCGCCCTGAGTACCTTTAGGCTCTGGATGTTATGGGGCTGTGTTGTTTAACACGACTCTGCAACATTGTGTGGCAAATGGTGGTGGTTGGGGGACGGGAGGGTGTGTTCCAACTACAGAGGAATCCCACTCTTAAGCCTCTCTGGTAAGGTCTATTCCAGGGTTGTGAAAGGAGGGTCCATTGGATAGTCGAATCTTGGATTCAAGAACAGCAATGTGGTTTTTGTCCTGGCTATAGAACACTGGATAAGCTCTACACCCTCAGCAGGATCCTGGATTGACATTGGCCTAGTTGTGGGAGTGTTGGCCTATTGGTTAGAGCGGTGCGCTTGTGCTCTGAGAAGGTTGCAAGTACTCAGTTGGACTGTGTCCCTTGGGGGGGTCCTGTGGGGGATACTCCGGGAGTATGGAGGACCGGGCCCTTTAATAAGAGCCTGGTCCACATTGCTGGTAGTAAGTCTGACTCGTTTCTGGTGAAAGTTGGACTCCGCCAAGCTTGCCCTTTGTCCCTGATTCTGTTCATTACGTTTATGGACAAAATTTCTAGGTGTAGTCAAGGTATTGAAGGGATCTGTTTTCGTTGCCTTAGGAACTGCTATTGGGAGATGATGTGGTTTTATTGGCTTCATCAGGGTGTGATCTACTGCTCTCACTGGAGCAGTTCCCAGCTTGAGTGTAAAAGCAGCCGGGATGAGGATCAGTGCCTCCAAATTCTAGACCGTGGTCTTGAGTCGGAAAAAGAGTGCCTTCTCCTGGTTGGGGAGGATGCACTGCCCCTAGTGGAGGAGTTTAAGTATCTTGGGATCTTGTTCATGAATAAGAGAAGATGGAGCGAGAGATCAACAGGCGGATTGGTGCAGCGTCTGCCGTGAAGCGGACACTGTACCGGTCTGTTGCGGTGAAGAAAGAGCTGAGCCAAAGAACAAAGCTCTCGATTTACCGGTCGATCTACGTTCCTACCCTTATCTATGGTCATGAGCTTTGGGTCGTGACCAAAAGACCTAGATCCTGGATACAACTGGATTAAATGAGTTTTCTCCGCAGTGTGTCTGGGCTCTCCCTTAGAATAGGGTGAGGACCTCAGTCATCTTGGGAGGACTCAGAGTAGAAGAGGAGCCAGCTGAGGTGGCTCGGGCATCTGGTTAGGTTGCCTCTTGGACGCCTCCCTGGTGAGGTGTTGCAGGCACATCCCACCGGGAGGTGGCCCAGGGGGAGTCCCAGGACACACTGGAGGGACTATGTTTCTCGGCTGGTCTGGGAGCACCTTGGGATTCCCCCGGAGGATCTGGACCAAGTGGCTGGGCAGAGGGATGTCTGGGCCTCCCTACGGATGGATGGATGGATGGATGGATGGATGGATGGATGGATGGATGGATGGATGGATGGATGGA
>NW_015150773.1:463410-465083 GCF_000732505.1 Cyprinodon variegatus
GGACAGAGGACCCAGTTATCAAGGCCAGACAGACAGTGAGATTATTCATAAGGCGTTTATTACAAACAAACAGATCTGAGTAGCAGAGGGGAGGGCGTCTGAGGCTGGAAACTATGCAGGAGTTGTAGATTAAAATAATAGAGGTAAAAGAAAAATGTATATCTTCAAATGTCTTGAATTGTCCATTCCTTCACAAATCATGGTTTAGGATTGAGGCTAGCACACCCTGCTGCTGAGTCTGGGGTATCCACCAATATTGTCAAAGCATTTCGAGCCCAGGACTTCCATGTGCAAGTGTAGATATAGCCAAATAAATAAGGGTGTTTAGATTGTCGTTTTGTCATTTGGCAAGAAACTTCACCCGCATTGTCTGCTGATGGTGGTTGGAGGGCATTGTGGCGCCATTACATGGCAGCCTCTGTTCTATCAGTGAGCCCCAGGGAAGCTGTGGCTACAGAGTAGCTCACAATCAGTGTGTGGATGGATGGGTAGTTGACTGAATGTAGAGTAAAGAGCTTTGGTCAAGTTTCATGACCTGTAAAGGTAATTTATCATTTAATAACTCTTTGTCAGACTCTGAGAAGCAGAAAAACGCACTTTAACAAAACAGTCCTGGTGGTTTAAAACAGAGACTTTGATTAAGTTTGCACAACTGGAAGGTAGATGTAAGGAATGTGAGGTGCTGAGGTTTTCTGCTAGCATAGTGTTTTTGGTTGTCAGACCCTGTTTCCCCGCCGGACCAGGATGCCAAGCAGTCTGCTCACATAGTAACACACAAATGCACATTACATGCCTGCTGTAGTCACTTCATTAGCACCACTGCTGAACACTTTAACCTTTATGTTGGAGTCCATGACACATGATGGAGGATCCGTCCTTAATTTAACAGTAGAGTGAGAGAACTGCACACGCAAGAGTTCCTCCATCATTCTCCTCCCTGCTTGGATGATGATGATTTCACAGACTTCAGAAAGTTGATCTGTCTGATGGGAAATGAACTCTTCTATATTTTTCAGCTCGTCTTGGAGAAACAGAAACTTGTTGCGATGCAGCTTCATCTTTCAGAGAACAAATACTCCAACCCGGTATGTAAGTTAGTTTGAGTTTCTACATGAGCTGCTTCTTTATATTTGATTAGGAAAATCTAGAAAATATTATCTATATTTGGTCTGGAAATATTTGATTTGCTGTAAGAGAATGATTTAAAATTGTATAGAAAGAGTAACTTAGCTACTGTCTGTCTTTACTGTTGTAGAAATCAGTTTCAGGTTGTTGGTTAATTTTCTGTGTTGTTTCCTGGGTCTCAGGTCATCAGTGAAGACAGAAACCAACAGGGGGGGATAAAAACCCCAAATCAGTTGGTCCAACATGACTGCACAGCCAAAGCAGCTTCCCATCTTCTGCCAGGTAAAATAAAAATGTATATATAGGATTCCAAATTAATATATCTGTTTAAAGGGAAAGCAGTAGATTACATTTTCTTGACTAAGAGGGTAGGAGATCTATACCTGTAATGCTCATGTTGTGGAGTAAGGCCTTTGAACATACGTTGGTCACAATCTTCCCCAACACCGTGGCCCGGCCCAAGGCACATTAGGAACTGACGTCTGTTGAATGAGAACAGAAAGTATGTAGCTGAACCCATTCTATTAGCATATCTACAGATAGTCTGC
>NW_015150773.1:466993-467971 GCF_000732505.1 Cyprinodon variegatus
AGGATGCTGTGATCACAGCCCTCCATGCTGCTCTGTCACTTCTGGAGCAGAAGGGGAGCTATGTGTGAATGCTCTTTGTGGACTATAGCTTTGCTTTTAATACCATCCTCCCTCACAGACTGGTGGACAAATTGGAGGACCTTGGTCTCCCTCACTCCACCTGCAAGTGGATTATGAGCTTCCTGACCAACCGACAGCACAGAGTTAGGGTGGGGGAACATTCATCCACTGCCCTCAGCCTTAGCACTGGCTCTCCACAGGGCTGTGTCCTGAGTCCCCTGCTCTATTGTCTATACGCACATGACTGCACTGCTGCCCAACACAGCAACACCATCATCAAGTTTGCTGACAACACCACAAGTGGGGCTCTTCTCAGGAGGCGACGAGTCGTCAAAGACAAAAAGACTCATAATAGATTATAGGAGGAAAAAAACGGACATTAAACCACTAACCATTGGGGGAAAATGTGTGGAGAGGGTAGCTGACTTCCGTTTCCTGGGGGTCCACATTGAACAGGGCCTCACATGGAACATCAACGCCTTGGAGCTGACAAAAAAGGCCCAGCAAAGACTGTACTTCCTGAGGGTTCTCAGGAAGAACAGCATCTAGGAGAAACTGCTGGTGCCCTTCTACAAGTACTTTATAGAGAGCATACTGACTTACTGTATCTGCGTATGGTATAACAGTATAAGAGTATAACAGTATAAGAGCACTGCGGCTCAAAGGAAAGCTCTCCAAAGGGTTGTGAATACAGCCCAAAAAATCATTGGCTGCCCTCTCCTCTCACTGGAGGACTTGCACAGCGACCGCTGTCTAAAAAAGGAACAACACATCACAAAGGACACTTCTCATCCTGGCCATTCTCTGTTTACACTGTTGCCTTCAGGCAGACGATTCAGAGCAATCAGAACAAGAACCAACCGTCTTAGAGACAGTTTTTATCTGACAGCAATAACAAAACTAAATGCAACCAAAAAT
>NW_015150773.1:468257-469679 GCF_000732505.1 Cyprinodon variegatus
TCTTTTTGTCTTGTGTCCTCAAATATGTTGTGCCCTTGGTGGACGTAACAGGCATTAACAATAGAATATGAGCAAATTAATGCTATAATTAGAAATAAATGTAAGCATATTGGTGGAGGTTTAAAAATTCCAACTAATATATCAGAGTTTCTAGAGAAATTTTGTTTTGTATACACTCTATGACAATAAAAGTTGTCTAAGTGTAATTGCTTTATTTTTGCCTGGCATGACAATGACATCCTGCTCGTACTGTGAAAAAAACTTAATTCAAGCTTGCAGCATGACCCAGCTATGTACATGGGAAACTGATTATTACTGTGTTTAATCTAATGAGAATACAAGGGGATCAAAAATCCCTGTTGGATTTTTTCCTGATTTGTTCTCATTGTTTTGCAGATCTGTTCCCGGGTATTGAATGCTACAAATACAACAACATCCGGCCTCCATACACCTATGCTTACCTGATAAGATGGGTAATTACATTTAATTTGATAAAAGAGCAAATAGTAATAAAAAACAGTGGCGTGAAGTTTCAGATAACAGTAAAAAAACACATTAGTTACCTGTTGACTGGTCTAAATGTACATGTGGGGACTGTTTTATGTGACACTTTGCAGTCGATCTTGGAGTCTCCAGACAAACAGAGGACTCTGAGTGAGATTTACAATTGGTTTACTACCATGTTCTTCTACTTCAGACACAACACAGCTACATGGAAGGTTAAACACCTACACTTTCTTTACTCCTCTGACCTCTCTTACTAAATCAAAGCATCGTTATGACAGAAAAAAAAAACTTGCCTCATTTTTTCCATAGAATGCAATACGTCACAATCTGAGCCTTCACAAGTGTTTTGTACGAGTGGAAGGAGAGAAGGGAGCTGTGTGGACCGTGGATGAACCAGAATACCAGAGAAGAAAAGGACAGAAGTATCACCGGTAAAAATATTTTAGGATTTCCAAACAGCGGAGAATAATGTTTGGTGTTTTTACTCTATTCCTGCAGCTGAAAATAATGTATCCTTCACAATTAATGTTTTCAGAGACTGCCCTGTGAAGTGGCTCACCTACTCCCATTTCTATGCTGAAGAGCCGGCAGCCGACAGCAGCACAGTGCCTCTCCTGTTTTCTAGATGTTGAAGTCATGTATATTCTTCTATTCACATTTTACTCATCTCTTTTATTTCTTATTTGCATGATAATATACATCATGTTTTACTATGGAAAGCTTTCAAATCAACTACAATTACTCACTGCAGAAATAAAATCTACTTTTCACGTCATTGAAAGCTCCAGGACACAAAATGAAGCCTTATTGAGATTCCTGGAAGGTTTCACGTTGACTAATTACTGTCATGGTTTTGTTGTTCTTAACTTTGCTCTATGTTCCCTAGTTTTATTGGTTTAATTCCTTTTTTGTTGT
>NW_015150773.1:470672-472198 GCF_000732505.1 Cyprinodon variegatus
ACTGGGGTTCAAGGAGACAGAAGCAGAGACACAAAAAGCAGCTGTAAAAGGCGGCCCAGCCAGGAAACACACAGCCAGGCAGACGAGCTCCAAAGCAGCTCCCATGCCAGAGGATGAAGAGAAAGATTAACAGACTGAGTGAGCTAATAAAAAAAAAAATATTAAAAATATTAATAAAGAGATAGTTGTTTCAAAACACAAAGCAGTAAAGTAAAAGCCTTGGTGCATTTAGAACTGTCCGTCTATGACCCAGGGGCTTGATTCTCTTCAGCTAGCTCCTCCTATCTTCCTGCAGTCTTAAAAATGGCGGCTGCTTCCAGATAAGAGTGTGAAAAGAATGAATTCAATTCAGTTTATTTCTATAGCGCCAATTTACAACACATGTCATCTCAGGTCACTTTCCAGTTCACCAGATCATCCAGTCAGATTGATTCAAAGTTTTCTATCTAACCAGCTGATTGCATCAACTCATTGACTCGAAGGCAATCCCACCATATCTGAAAAATCTTAAAAGAAACCAGGATACCCATCAGTCTAATTAAAGTGCTCTGGTAAATCGGATCCCCCATTCCCACTACTTCTCTGAAACCGATCCATGCCGAGTTCGGACCGAGTTTGGTTCTTACGACCATTTACACATCACGCTAGCACGGTTCATCGCCTCCTATCGGAAGCCCATCAAACCCCAGCTCTCAAGGCGGGAATTACACAAACAAAGATGTCTGTGCCCATTACATTCAGGAACTTATCTGATTAGATAGCGTCCTCTGCCAAAATTTTAATGGGAGCCTCTGTCTCGGCATCATCCCAGGTCATACCACGCTCTTTTGATGCCATTTATTAAGAAGGGGAGAAGAAGTTTGTGCTGTGAACAGGTGGAGAAATCTGTGAATTGCAAAACTGAACACAGCAGAAAACCCAGGAAATAAGTCAGCTGACTGTAAATAGGAGATGACTTGGTCTGCTTATGCGCTCTTTATTATTAACGGATCAACTGTGCAGAGCCCACTGGAAAAACAATCTGGAAATAAGTAAAAATTTCCTAAATTAGGTGTATTTGCCCTTAATTTGAGTAGGTAAATGAGGTAGTTTGCCAATGGAATGAATTTTTTAACTCTTAAATTAAGATAATTAGATAGTATGCAGTTGAAAAAGGACAATGCAGTTGAGTTTTCTTATTTTAAGTGTAAATTATCTTGTTCCACTGTCAAAATTTCTCTTTTACCTCCTCAATTCAAGAACAAATGCACTTATTTTAAGAACAAATGACTTATCTAGATTTCAATTTTTTCCAGTGCCCTACTTTTGAACTAATACTAGATTTAGTGCGGTTCAGTTTTTTCTGGCACAGTCTAGTTCGCTTGCTTTCCATTTACACTCAACAGTTACCTTGGTTACCATGCTTGGACCATTCTCAACAGGGTTTCAAAAGGCTAGTGAAAATGGGGCTCTAGATTAACTACATAATTTATGAGGCCTTTTCAATTCAATTCAATTCAGTTTATTTCTATAGCTCCAATTCACAT
>NW_015150773.1:473343-474337 GCF_000732505.1 Cyprinodon variegatus
CTGGGTGATCGGTCAGACAAAGAGCAGTTCAAAAACACCTTCAAAAAGCACTTATGACGACTAAAATAAAATTGGGCACATGAAATAACCAGGTATATAACCTCACTGTGGAGTAAAGTCTGAGGAAGGGGTTCATCAGCAAATGTCTTATGGTTGTGCGTGTTCCTCCTCGCGGGACTCAAACAAGCAAAGGCTGTAGGATGCCATTGCCCAGCGGTCCCACCACCTGCAGGGACAACCATGAAGGGATGGTGCTAAGAGGACTGGGAAGCATTCAGGGGACACTTGAACTGGTTCTGGGGATGTGGAATGTTCAGTGGTTACTCTATTTGTCACCCAGCCTGGAGCAGCATGGACGAAACTTCAGTTTTGGTTCAGCCATCTGTCATCTTGCTGGGAGGAAGGAGTCTGAGCTAGTGCAGGAGGTGGAGGTATACGACTACAAATATTCGGGCTGCTCCACACAAAGCCTGGGTCTGGAACCCAGCTCTTTGAGAGAGGTGGAACTCTCTTCTACTGTAGTTTCACATTGGGACATGTGGAGGGCTGGGATCGGTCTGTTTGTCTCCCCCCAACTCAGTCATCTCATTTAAAGAGTTGAACCCACTGGACTGTTATGACCAGAAAACGGAAGACATAAAATTCAACAAGAGTATGGAATCAATAGTCAGTCCAGAGTCAGAGCCATGTGATCCGAGATCCAGAACCCACCCAGAATGGTTAACCCAAGGACAGACAATTCTGATCATGAAGGGTCCCCAGAAGGAAACAATCCCATCCAACTGCCGGCCAATAACTTGCCTCTGTACCACATGGAGGCTACTGTCAGGCATCATAGCAGCTAAGATGACTAGGCACATGGCTCAATACATGCACTCTTCCCCGAAGGGAATAGGCAGTAACACCACAGTCACTCAAGACTCTGAGACCAGGCAGACAAATCTGTGCACAGCCTGGATTGACTATAAGAAAGCCTACGGCTCAATGCCACATA
>NW_015150773.1:476392-477395 GCF_000732505.1 Cyprinodon variegatus
ATACGATCCCATAAAAAAGAAGAAGAAGAAGAATGAGGAAGTAGCTACCGGTGAATATCAGCTGTCGGTAGTTTCTGGAATGGTTTCTCGGTAATTCTGCTGGAAACCACCTCATGGATGAGGCAGCGAGTCAGCTAGTAACTTCCTGCCTGCTCGCTGCGCTGTCATGGCGGACGAACATGAAGGGACGGAGGACCGAGGTACCAGAGAGCCTGAGCGGCCGCCAGCAGCGCGTGACCCGGCGGCGACAGTCCCTCCGGGACTGGGCTCCGAGAAGCAGGCACCGAGGAAGAAGTTAGTCCTTCACATGGACCTGAACAACACCATCCTGGTGTCGGATTCGGTGACCGGACAGGGGACCGTAGCCGCTCTGGATTACTTCCTCACCACCGTCACCTGGGGGCGGATGAGCGAAAGCGGTAAGAACCCCCCCCATCCTCCACTCTCATTCTAATATTATTACAACTTTATTCTAGTAATGTTATGACTTTATTCTCAAAATAAAAAAAATAAAACCAATCTGAAGCCCTATTACTCCATCGTACAGGTACAGCTGACAGGTTCAATCTGTTAAAATGGGTCCCCACAGGTGGGGCTCCCACACTAAATACAAAAGTAATGTTTTAGGCTCATTTTAAGATTAATTAGGAATTACCAATTATTATTGAAGGTGTACTAATTAAATTGTAAATGTGAGTGAAAACAAATTTTTGGGAGTTATAATAGATAATAAATTGTCATTGAAGCATCACATCAGACAATCAAAAAACAAAAAAGCTGAATAAAATCAAACCAATCAAACCTAGATGTGGATTATCTTCGTCCTCGTCTACCTTGATTCCTCCATATCTCACATATTGTGTGGAAGTGTGGGAAACACCTACCAAAACACAACTAATCCTTTAATTACAGTACAGCATCATTCACTAGGTTGGGCATTAGGATCAGACTCACATCACACAGTCAAAGTTGCTCATATTTGGAGATTTTGTCAAATACAGGT
>NW_015150773.1:480605-483812 GCF_000732505.1 Cyprinodon variegatus
GAAGAGAAACGACTTCAAACTGTTTTGGAATTTTGCATTTAAGATTAAAGAAAAAAAAACGTTTCTCCTGTCAATCTGCTCTATTCGGAAGTCCTCAAGTCAAAAAGATTTTGTTTCACTTTGTTTAATTCTGTATAAAATCTTTAAGGAACCTTTGGCTATCTGATTACTTATCGATTAATTGAAAAAATAATCAACAGATTAGCCGATTATCAAAATAATCCTTAGCTGAAGCCCTTTAATTTTCATCTCTGAGCAGCCATGGGTGTTTTACCAACATCTAAAAATGATAATTTCATTATTCATTGACTCTCCTGGCTGATTTCTTCCTCTGGTTTTTCTCTGCGGCAGGAAAGTGGGAATGGTTGAGTGACTCCGCCTCCATGTTTCCTCCCTGCAGCGGCGCTGCCAGCTACTACTCTCAGTTCGGACGCTCGCCGTGCTTCACCTCTGTTGCTGGGCGACGCTTCCGAGGACTTTTGGAGGAACATCTAGAGCTGCTCCGCTGGCCTGAGGGCGCCAAGGTAAGTGTGACGTGGTGCAGAGACCTGCGAAGTGCTCTGAGGGAAAGAAGATGTCTGATTGTGGCTCAGATTTATCTTGTTGTCATGGTTTCCTGTCTTTGTGTTCTACAGAAAGACCCACAGCTGTCGGTCAGAGGGGAGGATGGGCGGCTTTACCACTGGATCCTCCCTTCCTTCTTCCAGCTCATCAGAGACCTGGCGCAGGAAGGACGAGAGTTCGCCATTGTTTTCCGCACGTTCGGATCAGACCTACCTCGCGTGCTGAGGGCTATGAGTCGAGCGCTGAAGGAGGGGCTTCATCCACTGTTCCCTGATCTGCCTGAGCTCCAGGTAAGCACGAGTGGAGCTGACTTGAATCCCTCCATGTTGTCTTGCAGAAACCTGCTCACCCTTCGTCCACATGACTAAACTATTAACATACATGTCAGCTTGTTGTTGTGTCAACATGTGTTTGATGGCACATCCTGCCAATTCAACCCCCGAAAAAACAGGTCCATCAGTGAAAAATGCAGAAGTTTTCCCCATGAGGCCTTGCAGTGAGTTGACAGAATAAACCTTGGAGGAGGTCCATGAAGGTCCCACATGTGCAGCTGTCAGATCTTCTCCTTACCCCGAGGTTGCACTGAACACGGAACGCCGCGGGCGTCCATGCACTGCACCTGCCGCGGTTTTTGCCAAGGCCCCCCAAGGATTATAATAAAGCCATTTACATGCATAAACCAAGCGGAACACTATGGAGATAGCCGTACTGCTCCACTTGATCAAATAAAATCTGTTGGACTCTTTTTGGCATCAAGACGATTATTCTTATTGCCAGACGGGACACTGTTAAAAAAAACAAAAAAAATGAAACCATCTGAACAGAGGGTGTGAAGTAAGAAGCATGTCCAAAGCACAAAGCATTGGAAAATTGAACTTGCGGTTCAGCTGTGGGTTGAGAGACGGAGAAAACGGGATGGAAATAAATCAACCTTTCATGGGTTTCTAGGCTTCACCTGTTTTTCTTTATTAGTGTCTTTTTTCAGCGCTTTAGCTGCAGAGCTCCTAACGCCGTCCATCCCAGAGCCTTCTCTTTGACCTCTGCTCCTTTGTTCTCCTGTGCCTCAGCTCAGCGTGGACATGACTCCAGGAAAGATCCGCTGCAGCAGAAGAGGGATCGTCCTGAGCCGCGCCGAGGACCGCCTGTCCACCAGCAATGGGGAGAGAGGACTCTACCAGTACCTGAGCTCGGTGCAGGGTCTAGGGGGCTTCCAGGACCACTTTGACTGGTACCCATTTAGATGCTGCAGCACAAACACAGCACCACTCTCCTCCTCTTCTCTTTTTAATGATTGTTTGTCCTGGTTTCTGCATCCAGGTGGGCTAGCAACACCTTCTCCATACGAGGAGGGAAACCGCTGTGGATTGACCCCTTTGACCAGCATGTTCAGCACATCTTCATAGACGACAACATCCGACAGAATGATGAGGACACCATAGTCAGTCCCAAGGTGAAGCAGCCTCTTCCAATGAGCAAACCTTCAAGCTCAGCAGCTATCTACTGCTGTAATACAAAATAATACTAAAACAAGACTATACAGTCAGTTTAAGTTAAACATTCTCAGATATTTATAGCCATCCATCTATTCGGTTGTCTATCTAGCAACATGAGGAACAATCGATTCCATGAACATCCTCAAGTCTTTTCAAAAGGATATTATGATCAACTGGATCAAATGCAGCACTGAGATCTAACAGGAGAAGTATACAAGTCAATTATCTGAAGCTATGAGAGCATCTTATCAACCTTCACCAGAGCTGTTTCAGTGCTATGATGAGCTCTAAAGCCAGACTGAAACTCTTCAAAACGTTCATTATGGTGCAAGTGATCGCACACTTGTTTAGAAACTACCTTTCAAGAATTTTAGATAAAGCCGCTCGTACACTGTACCATTATTTCAATCGTTGCACGCAGCTACAGCTAAAACCACAGGGTTAAAAGTTCACAGTTCTCACACTGTGCGACGATGCTCTGATGCGACCTCCCTGCTCACACTGTACATCTAAAAACCTCAGCTTCGCAGTGAGATGGCGCTACTCGGACTCGTCTATCCAAAAGCCAAACGAGTAGAAGAGGAATATGAAGCTCACCAGAGTGAAACGCGCTGCCTTGGCTATTTGTACAATTTTGTGCTGAAAGCCCTAAAAAGAAAAGGCGACGACGTATTTGGAAACAGACATGGCTGAGCAATCGTGGCTACTACGGTCTGTTAATTTTACAGAAAAAACTCCATTTCACTCATTGTACCGCCATGCTGCTGGGTTTCATCTGAGAGGAAGACGATTCCTTGTTTGCGCACCGAGCGATTTGCCCATGACCACCTCACGACGGCCGCCTGAATTTCAAACATGTTTGATTTTCTCCCGACCTTATGATTCCTGATGGGGAGGTGGTCGTTAGAGGCTGATCGCCCCGCGTTACCTCCTGTTCACTACATAGGGGTTGACGTTAAGGATCTTTACCAAGTTAGCCTCGTGAGACCATCCTGATCTCACGAGCTTTCAAGGTTTCACTCGCAGATCAGTCTGGAGACTCTCCGTTAAAGAAAATTTGGAGCCGTTCACCAAACGAACGTCCAATCAGCGTTGGCTTGTGCACCGCTTTAGGTGTGATGCAACGAGAAGCGCGACAGTTCAGTCTAAA
>NW_015150773.1:483822-485161 GCF_000732505.1 Cyprinodon variegatus
GAATTCTTTTCTCCCACCACATCCTGCACATTTAGAGGATGTTTGGCTCAACCTGCTGCTGTGAAGCAGGATTCTCCACCATGAACAGAATCAACAATAAATCTGGATCCAGGCTCAGAATGAGCTCCTTGATATGTGCTTGAGAATGGCTTAGTCTCTGGTTAAACCCAGGTTTAAAGCCTTGCAGGGCAGCCTAAAGCCCACTGCCAACATTAAGACAGAAAAAACTAAGAAAATAACAAACGATCAGTTCAGGTGTTTTGTTTTAATCACTTTCTTTTTATTGAAATTTTCTTTTTCTTTTGTAAATTCAAAGAAGTATTTGTCCAACACAGAAATAACATAGTATATTTAAAAAAAAAGCCTAAAATATCCCTAAAAACGAATCCACATAACCCACCCAGGTCACTACCCAGTAGGTCCACACACTACATTCATTCCCTTAACAGAAATGGAAAACATTTTAAGTAAATTAACTTAACTTAGCTGGAGCTTTATTACAAGTTTTGAAATGAATCAATAAAGGGCCGCCATGTTTCTTCAAATTTACCAGTTAAGTGTTGAAGAGGGCATCTAATTTGTTCCAGTTTCAGGCACGACATGAGGTCATATAACCACAGTTTGTGAGTAGGAGGAGCTGCACCTTTCCACTTGGTCAGAATTGTGCGCCTCGCTAACGATGAGCAAAATGCCAGTGCCTGTGGTTTAGAGGCTGGTAAAGGCGACCCCTCACCACTAAAACCAAAAAGAGCCAGAAGAGGGCCAGGTGTTACCACCACTTCAGCCAACCTGAACATCGCACAGAAAATGTCTGTCCAGAACTGACCCAGAGCGGGGCAGGGCCAGTACATATGAGCCAATGTAGCTACGGCGGTTTTACATTCATCGCAGTATGGGGTGACTTCTGGATAGAAACGAGATGGTTGTTTTTAGAAAGATGGGCTCTATGTACTATTTTAAACTGGATGAGACACAGAGATGTATTCACCAGCTTAAGTATAAAGTCCCATGTCTCATCCAATATGGTCATATTGAGGTCTTCTTCCCATGAGGTTTTAAGTTTAAGTGAGGAGGCCTCTTTCATATTCAACATTTTATTATAAAGTGGCTGAGTCTATCATCGATGGTTGATAGATTTGTCCAAACCCCCCACCTTAATGTAGGGTGCCATTTTCTACCCAGTTTTCTAGCATTTTTCTTGAAAAAGTGGTCAGAGAGGATAGAGTTGTGAAGAAATAACAGTATTTCCTCACATTCAATTAGAGATGCAGGATATTGGGATTTTGGCCGATATCCGATATGCCGATATTTTAAAACTCATGTAGCCGATAACCGATAT
>NW_015150773.1:485843-489210 GCF_000732505.1 Cyprinodon variegatus
GAAGGAAAACTGCGTTTCTTTATCGAACTTTTATCGACTCTCTTTTTTTCTATTGAGCCACACGTCTATCGATCGATATATATCGTTATTGAATTATCGCCCAGCCCTAGTCATAACCCATAGGTCCAAAAAAGAAAGGAAAATCACTTTTGAATGTTGAATGGCTGAGTCTATCATCGATTGATAGATTTGTCCAATCCCCCCACCTTAATGTAGGGTGCCATTTTCTCTCCAGTTTTCTAGCATTTTTGTTAAAAAAGTGGTCAGAGAGGGCAGAGTTGTGAAGAAATAACAGTATTTCCTCACATTCAATGCAATATATCAGCAAAAGGTCCAAACTGTGAAGATGAAAACGTGTTGCACTACTTACATTTTGAATGAAGCCAATAGCATTTGAAATGGCATTAAAGGCTGCATTTAAGACATCCCCTTCAAAGTCAGCATGGATGTTAAAATCCCCCATTATGACCACCTTTTTAGTATTGAACACTAATCAGATATGAAGCTGGAAAAATCAAACCCAAAATCCCCACAACAGGTTAAACGGGGATCTTTTCTATGCCATGCTGCATTCTCTCTGCTAATGGCTGGAGTGTTTTGCACCTATCTCTCCGCGGCTCAATATTATATTTAATATTAAACAGTCAGAAATCTGGGCCCAGAGCTTCTGTTTTCTTTCAACCCGTCCCTATAACTCGTTCAAATGCTTAGGTTCTTCCTCCCTTTGGATCCTCCAGGCTTTTTCCAAAGCCCTGTGATTGCTGCCTGAGACTGTGATAATCACTTTTCTCCCAGAGAGATCTTATTTAGTCTGAACCTGTGGATACAATTTCATAGCTGTGGAATAACTAAATAATAAATAAGAGTGAGTGAATTTGGAGCACCGTGGAGCCATTTCAGCTGGTTCTAGAATGGATCTTTCTCCATAAAGTCCTTAAGATAAATATTAGCTCTGCTTGTTGACTTGATTTTCATGTTTATATTTGTTCTTGATCGATAGTTGGATGAAAATGTTCATCAGGTAAATCCAATGCTGACAGTTTTCATTTAGCTTCGTTTCTGACTTCATAGATCCAAACATATTGTTTTTGGTGAGGATGTAGAGGGACTTTTTCCCTACTCCTATCTATGGACTGAACAGTCCAAGCCGACAGCATTTGTTGCTAGTAGGGACAGACGGAGGACTCCTGGGTCATGGTCACATCTGCTGTGTTCGCTCTAACATGAGCAGCTGATTACCAGAGAATACAGCAGTCTGCCTCCTCTGAGCCTTGGTGGATCAATGTGTGCCTTTCATCCTTTGCTGGTATTACGCAATAGCACATTTACATTCAGAAAATAAATTCGTAGTGTAAAACAGATGGAGTTTAGGGAATGATGTCAAACCTAAATCAGGCTTAATTACAATTCAGACTGGCAGGCTGCTGATTCAAATGAAAATATAGGAATTTTCCCAAATATTGAAGCAATTGTGTTGGTTCTGATGTTAAAATTAGCAGCTATAGTTATGGATATTTCTCATCAAGTGTTTCCAAGCAGCCTAAAACAGCAACTTTCAGTGAATCACAGGCTCAAAACCTTCAAATTCGGTAGGACACTTAGATTTATTAAAAGAGGGGTTTAACTCTGGGGTAATGGGGTGAACAGCGACAGGAGGAGAGCTGAAGCCAGATCCTCTTAGACATTTAATATCAGTTTATATAAAATATTATTTATAGGTCGACGTCATCCCCAATACACAGCACTATAAATGAGGAACGTTTAAATAACTAAAATGGCTAATGAGAAACTCACATTCTTATCAAAGTCCACACAATATTGAAATGTTTCTTCACCATCACATTCCTCTTATCGACAGAGTGAGCCATTCCACTGCTCTTTAGTAAAGGTTACAAGTTGTGAGACTTTCACTCTGATTGCTTTAAACAATTTTATGACGCTTTAACAACTGTTGGGAACATAAGGAACGATCAGATCTCTGCTATCTGCTTAGTTATTCAGGGCTTTATAAGATAGGAGGAGGATTTTAAAATTCTATTCTGGATTTAANAAGGGGTTCCACGACGCTGCAACCAGTTCACAACAGATACACATGAACCCTGGCTGTAGGCGTGACCACCTGTGTATTTTTCCTTGATGACGCAATCACGTTAAGTGTTACAGCCAATCACCGAAACTTGGTACCGAAAGACGAGGCATGTTTCGATACTCTGTAGAACCGAAGCATTTCGGTCGGTACCATAAAATAACCGAAGTTCGGTACCCAGCCCTACCGCTAGGTGGACAAAAATCACACTTTCTGGCGGAAAATCACCCGACTTTTTCAAATCACGCCCAGAATGTGTACAAAACAACAAAAATGGCGCCGGCAACGCTTGTGGGTCGTTTTCAGCGAATGTCGGTGATTTTAAAGTGTTTTTGAATGATACTTTTTTTGTTTGCCCGGCGGGCAAATGGAATGAAATTTGTACTCTCCTGACAATAAAAACTACTTGCCCTGGGTGATGGTTAACATCGAGCCTTGCTAAACCAAGCACCCTCAGGCTGAAGTCGGCCTGAACAAAAAATTCTCTCACAACTAGAGAATCGGCACAAAAAGGGCAAAATAAATGGTAGAGTGTACGCCTGGCTTAAGAAAGGAAGATTAGACATAGGTCTATAATTGACCAAGTCATCTGGGTCAAGAGACGGCTTCTTAAGGAAAGGTTTAATAACAGCAACCTTAAAAGCCTGAGGTACATATCCCTGTAACAGAGATACATTAATCACATCTAAAATGGAGGAGGAGATCAAAGGGAATACCTCCTTAAATAACCTGGTTGGAACTGGATCTAACATACAAGTTGACAATGTGCCAGTTTATAGTTAAAAAAACAACGAGTGGGGCGTGCAGGTGGAGCAGTGGTTACGGAGGCCTGAGTCCTCGACACGGCCGACGCAGGTTCGAATTCGGCCTGTGGTCCTTCGCCGCATGTCTCTCATAACCCCTTTCCTTTCAGCCTGTACAAAACACGAGCCACTAAAAACAAAAAGAAAAACAAGTTCACAAAACTGTAAATAAACTAGTTCAAGTTTATTTGTTTAATGAAGCCACAACAGAACCTCATGATATATAGAAAGAAAATGAGCATCAAGGTGCACACAGAGCCTATCTTTAACATATCAGTTCTTTCTTTCTGTCTCAAGTTTAAGTAGATAAATCACTGCTGCACAGTGGCATTGGGCAAAAAAAGTTCGGTTTTCGTGGTCATAACTAGGGCTGGGTGATATAGAAAAAAAGCTTATCGATTAAAAAAAATGCATATTGATCGATATCGATAATTATTGAAAAGATTTGAAACCATATTTTATGTGCAGCTCTGCCTGG
>NW_015150773.1:494648-496780 GCF_000732505.1 Cyprinodon variegatus
TCACTTTAACATAATTTATTATCTCATCATTTGTTATTAGACATTGTGGGTTATTAAGTTTGTTCTTGTATTCATTTTTCATTTAAACACAGGTGTTACTCCAGTTTCACATTTCCTGTGGACATCTTGATCTTGTTGATTTTGTAAGATTGTGCAATAGTTAAGTAAACAAAGTTGATGCTGATAATCAAACAGTTTGTTCTCCTTTTTCCCCCAAAATGGAATCGAAAAAAGAATCGATAAAGAATCGAATCGTTTCATAGAATCGAAAAGGGAATCGGAATCGTGAAAATCTTTTCAATTCCCAACCCTAGTCGGCAGCGTCAAAGACTGGGGCCTCCGCACATGTGTTGTGCGCACTAACCACTGTGATGCCCTGAATTGCCTATTTTAACATTTTTTTCATATGTAAAGCACACCACACTATAAGGTGCATAGAATACAATCTACAGTAGTGGCTGGGGTTGAGGTCTGAATCCACTAGATAAAGCTGCACTAAAGAGAATGTCAATACAACAGTCAGATAAGTTAGTCAAACTTTATTGATATATTACGGTATAAACAATATGACCAACCTTCTTCAAATTTAAACCCACAAAAGAAACGTGTCTGTCAAACAGGTTGGAAATGACCTAAGATCAGTTAGAATGTTTAATCCCGGCTCTTTGGTCCTCACTCATGTTCCTCCTCATTGTTTCCACATTACCAGGTCTTCCTGGAGCCGGGCGGCTCCGACACTCGTCCTGCGTCTACCTCTGAGCTGTACGACATCTCTTTGGTCCGGACGAACCTCCTGCAGGCCATTTCAGACCACAGCTACTTCACTGGGCGGGTCCACATCTGTCTGGAGAACTATGAGAGGAATCTCCAGAACGGCTTCACCGACTAGGAGCCAGGCTCCTCCAGTTTCTGTGACTCTGTGAGCGGGTGGGGGCTCTATGGGGGTCATCGCCCATGTAGGTGCCGTGTAAAACCACCAGGAGTTTCCATGAGCTTTCAGTGGATTTTGTGTTGCACTGATGATTATTTATTAAATAGTCAATTTAGGATGAGCTAAACCTGTCAGGGGTACCGACAGTTTGGGGCTAGCTTCACAGCCAAGGAGATGATGTAACTTTCATCCTGAATGTGAGCTTTGATTAGAAAACGACGACATAAGATGTGACAAGCATTTCCAGATCTTCATCCGATTGCAGGGAAGTACCAGAGAAACCTGATCGGTCTGTTGCTGATGTGATCAGCTCACTGCAGGTTCTAACATCTTATGAGACCTGAACACATCTCCATCATGTAAAGTCCCTCAGGTTCCCCACAGCAGCATCAGAGCTCAGCAGGCAGACGGGTCCAGCGGTGGTGAACACCAGCCCAAAGCAGACAGAACTTTCTTACTGGGCTTGGTTCTCCACCTCTGGGCCGTATTTACCAAACTTCTCAGATTGCTTTTTTAACCATTACTCCTTAGACTCCCAGTCTTAAGATTAAAAGCTATTTATCAACTTTCTGATGTCTAAGAACCACCCCTACTCCTGCAGATATTTCAGACCTCCAGAGGTGTCTGTAGGGGGTAGAAGCGGCCACTAGAGGGTGGTATTGGACGTTCAGGGAGCTGAAGACGTTTTAGCATCCCAGTTCTTCCCTGAATAACATCTGATAACATCCCTTAGGATAAAAATAACTGCTGGCCACTAGATTATGCTGTGGCCTTGCATTAATAGTCGACATAAGATGAAGCAAGTTGTGTTTTAAAAATGCATGAAAAAGGCATAAAGACAGGTGGCTATTTGGTGCTAATTCATGGACTCACAGCATGTCCAAACAGCCCCGATATGGACGATTCAACAGTTCATGCTGGGATATGGGGCTCATAATTAAGAGGATCGACGTGTCCGTTCCCCCCCGCTGTGCAAATCTTGAAATGTATTTTCTGTGCATTTTGGTGCCGTGAATCAACACGTCTGAAAGAACCTTCTCATAACAGAATAAGAAAGTTTTAATTTGCCAGATTTTATGGCAATATTTTGGTTACATAATAGACCTTTTTCACACTTCCGGGTTTTAAAGCGGATGTGGGGTTTGACAACTTCCGGTGGCTATAGCGTTAGCATAAAAGTCTAAGAAAATGGCTCAGTCTC
>NW_015150773.1:497410-499738 GCF_000732505.1 Cyprinodon variegatus
ATTACGATGTTTGTGTAGCTCATATCTTGCAGCTAGCGGTTAGCTCGCTAAGCTACGTCTTTTCTTACCTTGGATATATTCTTCGTGGAAGAACTTGTATCCTTTCACAGATTTGTTGGTGGGGGAATTCGCCGCAGCGATTTCCTCCGCATCCGCGAAAGAAAGTGTTGGCAAACTATGTAAGGATGACGAAAAGTACCGGAGGAGAGACATTTTTCAGAGTAAAACAGGAAGTGCTCCAGCCCTTTCAGACGCAGCTTCCGGTTGTCGTGAAAAAGGTCTATTCTGGAGATGATGCTGGGCCACCAGAGCCACCAATAATCGGATCAATTCAGTGATTGGCAAATTCAAAGCATTTATTTAAATCATCTTAAGTCCGTTCACAGCTCCTGGTTCTGTCGTAACGAGCTAAGCACTGCAAAGATTTTTAATCTAAAGTCATTTTTAGAGTGCATTTTTGGATTTAGTAGGTAAGTGAGACACTTTGCCAGTGGAACAAGATGGTTTAGATTTTAAATAAGAGAAAAAAAACTATTGCAATGTCTTATTTCAGGTGCATATTATCTATTTATCTTATTTTAAGATTAAAATTACTTTCCATTGGCAAATCATCTTCTTTACCAACTCAAATTAAGGGTAAATACGATTCATAAAAAAAAAATGTTACCTTGTAAATTTGAAGATGTTTTTTGCAGTGAGAGTCACACTGAGGATCTATGAATAGATTTTTTTGTTGACTCTAGAGTGAGCAGGACTAATTCTGAGAAGTTTGATAAATTCAGCCCCTGGTTTCTGAACCTGCTGTTTGTTCTCATCTGATCACCATGAAAGTCTGCTCCCTGATCTCAGCGCGAGTCGGGCTGCAGAACAGCAGCTCTGTTCTATTCTGTTTATTTCTATAACTCCAATTCACATCACGTCATCTCAGGTTACTTTATAACGACGGTTCAATGGGATCATCCAGTCGGAGCAGCAGCTGATTGGACCAAGGATGATCCACAGAAAGCCAGTTTCTGTTTGGCTTTCCTTACTCTGCTGCTTTTAGTGGTTGAAGCACTTTGTGTGGTTTGCTCTGCCTAAAAGGTTTTATTTGATTGTTTTTAGAAAGGTCACTTTATTTAAAGGATCACAAAGATGATCCACCAAACATAGAAAGCAGCACTTTGACTAAAGACGGCAGCTTGTCTGGGAATTTAGCTGTTTCAAGCTTTTGAAGCTGTAGGATTGTGTTACGCTGATTGAAAACGCTTAAAATGAGAACTCCTTTCTCATGTTTGTATTGAGAACACCCAAAATAACCAAACCTGATTCCTCAGACATGTAAAACCTTTTCTGGTTCTGAACCAGAATCAGAACTACCAAACATCTGGATCTGCCATAATCCCACCTCACATCTGGGTTTGTAATCCAGAACCTTTGAGGCCGAGGAGTTCTTGGTTTGGTGTTTTTTTTTTTCTTTTTCGGTTGGTCTTAAAGACGTTCATGGACATTTTGAAAGAAAAGCTAAACTAGAATTCAGCTCAGTAGTTTGTTCCTGAAACGATAAGCTCAGTGAAGTCCAGCCCAAAGCAGCCGGAGGGCGGTGCTGCGGGGTTCTGGATGTTGGAGAACTTCATTTGGAAGACTCTGATCTAAACTTGAATTGTAAAATAAAAAAGTTGTCTGATTGTATTTTTCTGATTTCAAACAGAATATCCAGGTAAATAAAAGATGGTTTTGTTCCCATGTTGTTTGGTGTGTTTTTTATCAAACCCTGCGAACTGAAACTGATTTGGCAGAAACGGACCAGCTGCTTCAGACCTCATCAGCCGGACACTGATTGGCTTCCTTTTCTTAGATTCAGTCAGTCTTTTTCTGGAGGTGAATTTTTGAACATCACTAGTTTATAGATGGTATCCAGAGCTGCACGCGTTAGAGTTAACCTTAAGAATGGATACATCTTCTACCAGCTGAGCTTCCTGCAACAATTGGAGGTCAAGAAGAATTTTTGGAGGTACTTTACCCTGGAAGAAGAATCGGTTAGACGTTTTTTTATTGAAACTTTCTCATCCCTAAGCTTATGTTCCATTTGCCTGTTTTAATCTTTAAAATAGCAGAATTTAGTCAAAGCTTTATCTGCTGACATCATTTACATAGCCAAAAAGTTACTTCGAGAAAATCTTCATCAAATACTGTTTCACTTTTCTTCCTATGCTGGCTGAATCCCAAACAACTCCCTAACCACTGAGCCTTAAAGGAAAAGTCCAGTCAGCAAGGAATCATCAATGGATCATTATAACTAAAACAAACATGTTTGCGGTGAATTTAGCGTTAGTAAAATAATAAAAA
>NW_015150773.1:500969-501732 GCF_000732505.1 Cyprinodon variegatus
GCTGTGGAAGGTGCCTTGATTGAAGGGGGGGTATGAATGAGAATGGGACAGCTTCTTCCTTATAACTGAAAAGGAAAGCAGCCATTGCTATGGCAACACAGTGACGCTCCATGTGCATGGCTGTAGCTCTGTGGCACAGGGTGACATGAACTCAAACATTTGCCCCTTAAAAAAATGTATGCGGTCAGAAAAAACTATTTAAAAGAGGACATAATCTTTTGGAATTAATACATTTTGTTTCATATACCTAACCTGTGCTTTCTGTCAGTGTGATGAAGATGCTGCAAACCGCAGGAACTTACATTTGGAGGAACGTGTTTCCTCCTTTACCAGACTGCTGTTACACCTGCTGCCAAATCACAGCGAGCTTTCAACTGATGCAGACTCGCTATTTAAGGGCTGATGGTCCACTCACCCTACCACTACGTGGTTTGGGATGGCCGGTAGTCTAGTTATAAAAAAAAGAAGGGGGATGGTGGAATTATTATTTATTTTTTTGGAAGCATACATAGCCTAATTAATATAGTCTAGTAACCTAAATCAATGTGCATGGTCTGGTTGTTACATGTCAGGTACATCGGTCATTGTCCTTGACCAAGGCACCTTACAGTAGAAATGTAGTCAGTCCCTGGCCTGGCTATCACTGCTCCTACATAGTTAGCATTGCTATCACTGCCCCTACATAGTTAGCATGGCTATCACTGCCCCTACATAGTTAGCGTGGCTATCACTGCTCCTACATAGTTAGCATGGCTATCACTGC
>NW_015150773.1:505572-507870 GCF_000732505.1 Cyprinodon variegatus
GTTAGTATGGCTATCACTGCCCCAATGTAGTTAGCATGGCTATCACTGCCCCTACGTAGTTAGCATAGCTATCACTGCCCCTACATAGTTAGCATAGCTATCACTGCCCCTACATAGTTAGCATGGCTATCACTGCCCCTACGTAGTTAGCATAGCTATCACTGCCCCTACAGAGTTAGCATGGCTATCACTACCATGCCCCCTCAACTTGAGTACTGGGGACAGCCCTTAATATGGCTGACCCTCCGGAGGAACACGCAAATAGACGGTTAGTGCTCAGGGTTAGTATTTAGGCACGAGTTTGGGATTGGGTCTTTTACTGAAACAAAGCCATGTTCAGGCAGCTTCCACTTTTCCCTCTGAATCCTCCCTGGGTACTCCTCCCACCTTTGGGTCTGTCTGAGCCACACAAGGTCAACTTATCTCTGGTAAAATGTTTGCTATTGTTTCTAGGCTCTAATGGCCTTTACTTCTCAAAGTAATCAGACAGGAATTAGAATTGGAGAGAAGGGCGAAGGTCACCAGGCCAGGAATTGGACCTGTGACGTGGCATCAAGGACCAAAGTCTCTATGGGTCTGATGGAGGCTCCAAATTTGTGTTGTTTAACAGAAAAACGTTTCAAAGGTGTGAAAACGTGTTGACCGTGGCTTAAATGATGGAGAACAGCGTGGCTTCTTGAGAGGCTCACCAGAACATCTATAGAACCAAACCACATTAGCCATGATTCTGCTCCGCCACTGAAGGCAACCTGAGACAGAAAGATTTCCTCTGATCATCATTTATCTGTTAGGGAAACAAAACTTATGTCTGCTGGATTGTAAAGACAGTTCTAAAGACAGCTTGGAGGTCTTTCATCTTCACCGGATCAGACGAGTTCCATCTCAGATCCATGGGAGCATGGTCTCAGGTCTGCAGGACTTCTCCTCCTGGTCGTGGTCAGCAGCCCTTGGAAACCAGGGTCTGCAGAGGACTTCAGCACCTAATTCCTATTTGTGAAAAAATATACCAAATAATGTGAATGCTCCTGTATGATTTTTGATGATATATGTTGGAATTGGGTGCTATAGAAATAAACTGATTAGAATTAATGCAAAAGCAGAATCTGCACAATCTACAAGTGGAGCAAAGCCAGTGTAGGATCATTCTGCTCCTCTTTGGTGTCTAACAAGCGTTGTTTGCATCTGCACTGAATGCGTGCAGATCTCCAGCATAAGGAGCACATCTTATGCAGACAGCATCTACTGCCTAGCTCTAGGCTCCTCCCCTTTTGTTCCAGCTCACAGCATCATGAATCCTGCTCTGAAAAACAGCCAAAAATTCTGCATTCAATTCAATTTAGTTTATTTCTACTGCACCAATTCACAACACATCATCTCTAAGCACTTTACAGAGACAATTCAACCAGATCATCCAGTCAGATCGATTCAAAGTTTTCTATATAAGGAAAATCAGCAGATTGCATCGACTCATTGACTCCTCAGCAATCTGACTGGATGATCTGGTGAACTGTGAAGTGCCTTGAGATGACGTGTGTTGTGAATTGGAGATATAGAAATAAACTGAATGGAAATAAACTTTTTCTGAAGCTGTGCAGGTTTGCTGCCCAGATCATCTTTTTCCTTAGATCAAATCCAGATATTTTTTAAATGATAAATGGGAAATCGCTCATCATCTGGGGAGGCAGCTGCCTGACAATGCCTGGAGGTTTTCTAACGGGGGCTGGAGGAACCCTGTGGCCGAGGCTCGGTCTGATCAGCAGCCTCTGACCTAAAAGCCTGTCTTGAAATGATCGAAAGGTTTTTGCTCCTTATGTGGAGCAGGAGGAAGGAGGCCAACCATGGGCGTAGGTTTGCATCGGGACCATGGGGACATGTCCCTACCAACAATTAGATGTGAATAACATGTTTAGAATTTACAATACAGCTTTGCTGCAGCAGTTGAGGATATGGAGAATATTGACAGATGAAAACATTTTTATTATATATATATATATATATATATATATATATATATATATATATTTTTTTTTTTTACAATGTTGGTATAATTCTTGCTCTAAGTTGGTCACTCTGTGAGCTAAAGACATGTTTTACAGTCTCTATACTCCAGTTAACAATTAATCGACATTTCAGTAATCGATTAATCCAATGAATTGTTTCAGAGCAAGATAAAATACATGATGTGGGTTAAATAGAGTAGCTAGGGAAGAGGATTAGGGCCACTGGAAAAAAAAAAAAAATTAACTGATTTTTAAATTTTATTTCAGTTTAACGTGGGGAAAAAAGTCCGATTTTTTT
>NW_015150773.1:508323-510931 GCF_000732505.1 Cyprinodon variegatus
GACTTTAATCTCAGAATTCTGAAATAAAATTATTAAACTGAAATAAAATTTAAAAATCAGTTAATTTTTTTTTTTTTTTCAGTGGCCCTATTCCTCTTCCGTAAGTAACTCCAGCCTAGATGACTTGTAGAGAATGAATATTCTAAATGCTCAGTGTCAGTTCCAGTGCTCATGTAAATACAAAATATTATTTTGCTTTCTTTCATGATACAGAGCGAATATTTAAAAGATAACTGTGGGTTTTAGCTCTGCACAATTCTATGTCTTCAAAAGAAAAAACAGGACAAATCAACCTATAAGAGACATATTTAGAATATATTCTGTTAAATAGGCACAGATTTACTTTCTGTCTTAGTTGCTGGTAATTTCAAATGCAAACCTTTTCAAAGTGGAAAAAAATCCTAATTCCTCATTCATCAGAGCCGATGATGCTTCAAACATTGATAAATATAAATATTCTCTTTAAACAAAATACAGCCTGATTTTTACGTCAAGCATAAAAAAACAAGCATGCATATTTTTACAAAGGACCAAAGACATCAGACCAAAGTTGAAATCAAAGCTGCGCCCTTGAGGCCAGCAGGTTCTGGTTTATGGCAGATCAGCTGGAGCTGGAGGTCTGAATTCATTTGATGAATTTACTGACTGACTGCTTTAATTGCTTCAAGTCCAAACTGATCCATTCATGCGCTGATAGATCAGCAAAGACGGATGCAGACTTCCTCTGACCACATGGGGGCAGCATTGCAGCGTTAGGAGCGGCTCTCTCCTTCAGCTGCAGCCTTCAGGTGAGTCCAGACTTACCTGGAGCTGCTGTCTGAATGCCGGGAAGCCTCCAGAGCTCCGGGTCTGCTCAGCTTCCAGAGGAGGAGCCGCAGCTCGGGTTAAAGCACAGAAAGCTCCGCTGCTGCAGTCAGAGGTCAGCGTGGGAACAGCTGGCGCACCACGTGGAAGTTGTCATGCCTGCGTAAATGCGCGCTGGAGGAGGAGGAGGAGGAGGAGGGAGCGACAGAGCCGAGAGACGCGGGAGGAAGAGGAGAGGAACTGTTGATGTCTTTTCCGAACTGTGAGCGAACAGCGGCGGGATTTCCACCTGTTTTCCCCTGGAAACGATCCGCCTTCTGATCCCAGAAGCTCCGCTGCCTCCCGATGCAGGTAAGAGTCTCCTTATTGCTGAACTTTGAGCGCGTCTGCACTGATCTCCTGCTGGAGGGGGACTTGGTTCGGTTTAGTCCGCATGTAGGGAATGGATCAGAGCTTCATGTTGGCGCAAAGCAGCAGCAGAGGTGATGATGGATAAACAGAATAACTCACCTCCATCATACTGCTGGGAGGAGGATGCCTCATCCTTCTACACCCTCACTGCTGCATCCTGATCTCAAAAGTGTGGTGGGAATTTGAAAACTCTCCAGTTATTTGATCTCAGTATAAATCAGCTGTTCTGTGGAGAAGATTCCTAATGAGGCATCATAGAGACCGAAGAGGGAGGTGAGGGGGAGACCAGGGAGGTCAGGGGGAGACCAGGGAGGTCAGGGGGAGACCAGGGAGGTCAGGGGGAGCAACATGGAGAACAGAGCTGGGTTTGAAAACTGGAACTGGGAACCAGTGTTTGACCAAATTGGGGCCCCGAGCAAAAATGTTGTTCGAAATTATGATTAAGGATCAATTTGATTGATATCAAATTTTATATTTGAGTTTATTTCCCTTATATGCATCAGTTACACTCATTTCAACCAATGTTTCTTGCTTATATCAAAATTTTATGTTGCTGGTCCCTGATGAACCCGGAACTGTAAGTTTTGGAACATTTGAGCAAAGTTTCTGTTGTAAGATAAGGGCAAAGCAAAGCCGTACATCCCCAAAATCAGGGCATACAATTTCTAATATTTTTAGTAAAAGGCGTACAATGTATGCCTGTATGCAAGGGCGTAGGTTTGATCTCAACTTTGGTAGGGACACTATTGGTCTTAAGTTGAATTGGTCTGATGTTATTGGTCCTACGCATTATGCATGCTCCTATTTTTTTATGCTTGACGTGAGCATCAGAGCTCATTTCGTTTAAGGAGAAAACAGCATTTTTTGCTACTTTTATACAAACTTTATTGACTACACACACAAGATACTGTTTATAAATGCTTGAAGCATCAGTGGCTCGGAATAATGTAAAATTGGGACAAACTTACACTTTGAAAAGGATTACATACCAAATCTAATCTAAATATGTCTGTTTTATGTTATATGCAGAGGTAAACAGAGGTTAAACCCACTCTTATTGTTTTTATCTGATATGCTGATATTCTCTGTATTGTAAAACAAAGCAAACTAACATTTAAGGGACTGCAAATAGAGTTATTGTATTTACATTGGTGTTGGAACTATTAAAGGAACTGACACTGCATTTAAAATATTGTCTTCAATATAGAAGTTGTGAGAAAAGAAGGGACTGCTGCAACAACGCTGTATTGCAAATTATAAACATCTTATTCACATAGAATTATTGGTAGGGACTAGGGGTGGAAATCACATCCATCATGGCGATTCGATTCAGTATCGATTTCCTGACCCAACGATTCGATTATTTTCGATACTCAAGAATACACCACGATAC
>NW_015150773.1:511445-513474 GCF_000732505.1 Cyprinodon variegatus
GCGCGAGAATGCTGGGAGCCTTTTTCCACCTGGATCTCCGCCCTTTTTGGCCCTCATGTCCCTCCGTCATCAGATTAAACTCGCCCCCACTTCCTTATCGCCTCGGCTGTATCTAGACCCACAGTGTGTAGCACAGACCACGCTTCAATATTGAGCATAAATCAAAAATGTCTGCATCAAGCTCACTGCAACACACTGCTGTAAGAGTATAACCAGGAAGCGAGGTAGGAGGGCAAAATAGGTTTAGCGCCACAGCAGCACGGGAGGGAGAATTACGTCCAGGAGCAAATGGATAAAAATAGACCGGAGGAAAAAAAAAAAACATGAATCGATACTTTTGCGGACGTGTCGATGCATCGGAGCATCGGCTGTTGGATCGATGCATCGATACAAAACGATTATTATTTACACCCCTAGTAGGGACAAGTAGGTCGGTCCAAAATTTTGGTAGGGACATGTCCCTATGGTCCCTATGCAAACCTACGCCCATGCCTGTACGCATTGCTAGCTAAAAGCCTGGTCAGAAGTTAGTTTCTGTGGATGGATTTAAAGCTGCTCAGCAGTGGAAGTAGCTGGATGATAAAGCAGATGATGCAGGAAAGGAGACAGAGGAGAAGAGATAAAATATTCATCAGGAGAAATTCTCAGCTGACCTGTTAGGGTACGACTTTTGCAGTTTCTTGGGTCGCTGAATCTGCCCAAATACTTATTAACTCCAACATTTCGTTGTCCCTCCACTCTAACCTCCATCTACGCTGTCAGCCATGTTTGTCTGCATTGGTTTTGTTCCACGCTGTCAGTACAGAGTGACATCATCGTTGCATGAATTCTGATATGGGTCTCTTGGCTGTTCTGACCTGTTTCGGATTTAAAACCAGATGTGAAGGTGGCCCAGATCGGATTGGAAAAAGTCCGATTCCATGGCCTGCTCACACAGTCAGGAAAGAATGTCACCCGAGTCACTTCGGGGCAAAGCACTCGGTTTTGGGCCACATTGGTCTGCAGTGCCAACTTTGCCTTAGAAGATTTGATGAAACCTTTAAGGGTTGACGATCAGCTTGTTGTGTTAAGCTGGAATTTCTTGGAGTAGAAGTATGAAAAAGATGTAAATGACAGCATAAAGTGTGTGAAATAAACAAAAGGATGGTTCGGCACTGAAATCAGACCCGGACATTAATGCTGTAAATCCTGTAGAGTAGCAGCATGCAGAGAGGAAGAGTGCTTTAAATCCTCAGCAGCGGTAGAAATAAACTCTCAGACTTTTAACCATAAAAACATGAAACAGAGCGGAGACAGATCCGTTAGTAGACCTCCATCTGTCCGCTCTGCTCCGTCAGCAGACCTGCGGGTCGGGTCGCTTTCCGGGGTTTAAGCCGAAAGGTTTCTTCCGGTTCTGCTTCTTAATTGAAACCAAAGCTTGTTCTCATATCCAGAGAGAAACATCCAGCTGTTTGATGATGCTGATCTGTTCTAGAACATCTGTAATCTGCTGGCCAACAGCTGGACCTGATCATTCTGTCCTTAGTCTCTATTCCTCCTCATTGCTTCTTACTGCTCCTCCAATCAGGTGCTTTCCTCTGCTAATTCGCCCAGTTAATCTGCAGCTCTGTGCTGGCCCCTGAAAATGGCCCCTGATGATGGACCCTGGTGATAGCTCTTGAAAATGGCCCTTGGTGATTGCCTCTGGTGATTTCCCCTGTGATGGCCCCTGAAAATGGCCCTTGATGATGGCCACTGTAATGGCCGCTGAAGATGGCCCCTGTAATGGCCCCTGAAAATGGCCCCTGTAATGGCCCCTGATGATGGCCCCTGTGATGGCCACTGTAAGGGCCCCTGATAATGGCCCCTGTAATGGCCCCTAGAAATGGCCCCTGATGATGGCCCCTGTGATGGCCACTGTAATGGCCCCTGAAAATGGCCCCTGTAATGGCCCCTAGAAATGGCCCCTGATGATGGCCCCTGTGATGGACCCTAAAAATGGCCCCTGTAATGGCCCCTAGAAATGGCCCCTGATGATGGCCCCTGTGAT
>NW_015150773.1:515424-516288 GCF_000732505.1 Cyprinodon variegatus
AGTGAACACAGCATGGTTCCTCTCTGTGCTAATCTCATACCTGTGTGCGTTCAGAGCTCAGCTCTTTGGAGGCAGTAACCCTGACTGAGAGGGATTAAAATGGCTTCTTCTAGACACATTTGGACATGGGAAGGTCTAATCCTGGGGGGTCGGGCAGAGTAGTGGAGGAAGAAAATAAAGCGGGGCGGTGCGTGACGACAGGAAAGCAGCGTTTATACACTTACAGCCAACGGCAGGAAAATGAGTCTGTTTCATCTGAAAGTGCTTGAAATGTTTCTAAGACTGAAACAGTTCATCAGATTATTCAGTTATTAAAATAATCATCAACTAATTCAGTAATTAATTAACTGGAGTATATCTAAAACATGTCTTTATCTGACAGAGCGATCCACTTTGAGCAGTAATTATACCAAAATTGTAAAATAATGTAAATAAAATAAAGAATGTTTGTCCGTCAATCAGCTCTATCTAAAAATCAACAAAAGGAAAAGTTTCAGTTTAACCTGGTTTAGTTTCATAAAAAGTCTTGTTTAAGGAACCTTTGACTGTCTGATTATTAATTGATAAAATAAACGGATGATTAATGGATTTGCAAAATAATGGTTTAGTTGCCGCCGTACATTTTTCAGAGCAGCTATGTTCAGATCACCTTCTGCAGTTTCACTTATTCCAAGACGGAAACAATCAGCCCCATTAATCATCCATAATTCAACTTTACACAAACCGTAAACCTTTTGCATTTAAGTACCAGTTAAACACCTTCTCAGTCTGTAAATGTTTTATCTATTTATGTAGATTTTTGTCATGTTTTAGTCATTTATAAAAGTTTTGTGCGATACCTCAGACATTTTTTTACTGAGCTCA
>NW_015150773.1:518486-520788 GCF_000732505.1 Cyprinodon variegatus
TTGGGAGTTCCGAGTGACAGACTATGATCTGGGTCTGAGTGGCGAAAATAATATTTGAAGGCAGGATGGTAATCTGGATGAACTGACTGCACAGATGAAGTTTTCAGGAAGACTTTCTCACTTTAAAAAATATTAAAACGACTTTTTACCCACTGATCATAGCAAATATAGCTGCCATTGTTCCAGGCAAAGAAAGGATAGGGTAGCTCCGCCCATCACGCATCAGACCCACTTTACGTCCGTGCAGCCAGAGCCGCTAAGATGCTTCAGCCGCGCGTCAGAACTAAACTGATACAGCATCAAAAATGAAGCAGCACGCGCGTTTTTGCTGCTCCTGCTGCTTGCGGTCTGAACATTTAATTTCATTAGTGATAAGAAAATGAGGCCAAAACTTTTTATATACAATTTTCAAGATTTATAAATAATATATCAGATCTATTTACTCTTGAATTTCCTGGGCAGATCTCTGCCCAGGTCCCCGTTAAAAATGAAATCCAGATCTCCAGGTTTACCTGGTTAAATAAAGAAAAAAAATACATCAAAATAATTTAAAAATATTCTAAGAGTTATTGTATATCTTCTGTGTTTCTATTTCTGCTGTTCTGTTTTATTTTCTCCCTTTTCATGCACTCTCTCCTCTGTTTTTCTCTCTCCTCTTAAGCCGGGCAAAAACTCTGCAATTTTTTTCAGTTGTGTTAAGCAGCTACACGTCGTACAGTGTGAGTTTACGGCTCACCATGTTTGTTCTCACACTGTGTGACCCGACGCTCTGATGTGATCTACCTGCTCACACTCTACGTCTAAAAACCAGATGGGACTCGGCTCCACAGTGAGATGGCGCTACTCGGACTCGTCTATCTGGAAGCC
Organism: Cyprinodon variegatus; assembly: GCF_000732505.1. Classification (NCBI taxonomy): domain Eukaryota; kingdom Metazoa; phylum Chordata; class Actinopteri; order Cyprinodontiformes; family Cyprinodontidae; genus Cyprinodon; species Cyprinodon variegatus. Next base: position 519,354 of record NW_015150773.1, read on the forward strand.
AAACGAGTAGAAGAGGAATATGAAGCTCACTAGAGTGAAACATTACATACTTTCTTCATTAATTAATAATAATACATAATAATAGTAGCAATTTCTTATTTAAAGTACTTTCAGAAGTTTGAATTCTTAATATGACCTGATTTTTCCTTTAATACTAATAGAAATTAAACACACTGCTATAAATATAATTTTGCGTTTTATTTGATACTTTAAGGATCTTTGTAAATCTTCAACATTCACTTAATGAAGAGTTGTATATTATTATCTTTTTCTGCTTTGGGACAGGAGTTTGCATTATTTCCAAAGAAAGTCCCTCATATCATCGGTGTTTGTTGGCGCTTTTCTCTTAGGTCAGATTGAGCCGTTAGCTCAGAGTAAACTGATGTCGTTCAGTGACATGCGGTTATTCTTGGACGGGTTGTGAAAGAATCTGTAACTGAACCAGTTTTGGACGTTAAAAACAACTTTATACCATAAGGTCCCATCCTGTTGTGACAACTAAAAATGATGAAGCGAGACGGTCAGTTTCATTTGGTTGAACTTTAGTGAAGAACGTTGAAGGAAAAAATAACAAACAAAGTGCGCCAGTCGGCTCGGCTCAACAATACAAACTTTTTTATTCTACTTCCTGCTCCTAGAGCATCTTGGGTAATAGAGTCCACCTCAATGCAACTACAAATAAATGCATTCCCAAATTTAACCACAGTTCACACATGAACTGTGTTATCAACATTACTGTTAACTTATATTTTTTAACTCAGTAACTTATTATTCATATGTTATGAAATAATAACTCCTCAACAAATAAATTCACAACACATCCATAGTGATACACGGTGGAGTTGTTGGTCAAATCACCAGCTGGTTGTGATCCCTGACCTTCATCTATCCTTATTGAGCTGAAGATTTTCTCTGTTGGCAGCACAGTTTAGCCTGATCATGCATTCAAATCAACAAGCTTCACATCAGCAACAGCTGGATTAAATTTTAATTTACAGATTCTCTGCAGTGCATTCCTACGGCTCTGTGTGCAACACTAACTGCCTGGTTGTTTGGTGGCCCTTATTGTTTATGTTGCTTCATTAATGGGGGTCTAACCTGGCGGTGCTGCTGGGATCATGCCTGCAGGGATGTGCTGCACGGCAGTCATCTTCCCAGGGGTGCAGTACGAACAACCTGCAGGTGAAACCAACCAGTTTTTACCTCAGGAAGTTGTGATGTGTTTAGATTTTAGCATCTCAGAACCACAGAGGATAACTGCACACAAGCCATGTGAGCGCTCTGACTGCGCATGCTAATGAGGGGGAAAAAAGCCTCAGAATCAGACGGACTTGGTCCCAAGGTGCAGGTCAAAGTCTGCTGAACAAACATCCCTGCATTTGACCAAAGTATCCAGTATCCACCTGCTGGAAAGTCAGTTTTAAATGTGTATTTG
>NW_015150773.1:522743-524932 GCF_000732505.1 Cyprinodon variegatus
CGTGGGTGTTCTTCTCCTCCAGGTGTGCCAGGCTCAGGCTTTTTGAAGCCACCTAAAGACCTCTGCACAGCATTACTTATTTCATCCTTTATTTCCTCTGAATTCCATTTTAAATGAAAAAAGCTTCGCCTACAGCTAGTCCCTGATTGGCTGGCGTGTCGGGATTTCATAGAAAAGTTCAGCTTATTTCATTTTCACTGCTCCTCTCTCCATACGGTGCTGCTGTTTGACCCCTCAGCTCTATCTAGTAGCATGGGGTGAGGGAGGAGCAGTGAACGCCTCACTGCATGGAGTTCACCCTGAGGTCTGTGCCTACTGTACAGTGGTGTGTTTATAGGTTTCAATGGTTCTGCTGCTGTAACTGTCTGGAAATAAGCATCTATTTTTCTATTCCCAGCAGGAAAAGGAAGCATAAAACATGCAGAAAAGAAATAAAGGATAATAATCTCTATAGTACCAGGGGTTGGGGTTGTGACTATGTGCTGAGCAGGTCTTAATGATGATAGATGGGTAACTAATTGAAAGAGACTGTTGGTTTATTGCAGCAAGAAGCAGTTCTGGGGGTAAAGAGGTAATTAAGGAAGTTTCAACTCAGTTTTAGGAGATCCCAGCTCAGCAGAACCTGAGCAGATTTGGTTCCTATGATGGATGTTTTACAGAAACTCAGCGTCTTAGAGACGTGAGGCGAGCAGCGCCGCCTGCCAGCTGGACGGTCCGTGTCCGAGAAAAAAGAAAATGTATAAATGAAGACATTTTAAACTAGACAAACACATACCTGAAAAGGATGAAGAATAATTAAGTATGGAAGAGTATTAAGAGTGAATTGAAGACCTATTTGTTTAAGAAATAATTTTAATTCCAGCAGATTAAGGGTCTTTTGTGACTCTAAATGTATTTTTATTTGTATTTTAATATTGTGAAGCACTTTGTGACGTCTTTGTCTGTGAAAGGTGCTATATAAATATTACTTACCATAAACACAGCGAACAAATTAACTGAGCAGCACATGAATAATATCCATTCCATTCCATACACAAACTATCGTATTTTACTGCTTAAATTAAGGATAAATACAATTAATAGATTTTTCCACTTTTTCAAAAAATTGCCAAGTTAATACTGCATTATGTGAGTTACAAAATAAAATCTTCAGTCCAAAACAAATTTGTTTTTCTTTCAGTTTTTTTTCATTTCATTTAATTTGTTTTTCGTTTATTGTTTATTTGAAAGGGGACAGTGTACATTAATCAGCATTAAAACTATGTAAATATACCCGAGTTAGCTAAGGAGTGCTAATTTTCATCGGAAGTCCCCCAGCCAGATATAAAAAAGGCAACCTTAAAAATAAATACAAGTATAAAATCACAAGATAAAATTACAATACCAATTACATAAAAAAAACATTATGGTTAAGAAATAAAATTCATGTAAAATGATTAAAAATTAATTGTAAAATTATTTAAATACACACAAAAAACCTTAGTACCCACAAATTTGGATCTCTACAAGACATTTTTTTGCATTATTTTTGAATGAAGAGAATGACAAAGAGTCTCTGATGGTTTCTGGCACTGTGTTCCATTTCTGCTTATTTTTCTGCCCGCTTTTCTGGCTGTTTTTCTTGCCTGGTTTTTCTGTTCTTTTTTTCTGTCTGTTTTCTGCCTGTTTTTCTGTTCATTTTTCTGTCCGTTTTGACCTCCATCTGGCGCAGGAGAGAGCGGCGTTCAGAAAGAACACAGAAGCTATGAATCACTGCAGAACAGCAGAGACAGAAACTGTTTGACTTTCAGCAGCGAAGCCGTTCTGTATGCAGGCAGCAAAGTGCAGCCTTCATCAGGTTTGTGAAGCCTGAAGCAGGATCCGTATTCAGCCTGCTTGGTGTCAGCAGAGAGGTACAGACTGGAGCTGCTGCTGGGAGGGAAGAGGCAGCAGCTGGTGTTTGACATGGCTGAACTGAAGCCTCTGTTTCATGACTGCCATTGTGGCCTTAGCAGCTGTCCGCCATGATTGGCTGTTAAGGTTTTTAGCCATATCTCCAGATATTACTGATTATACAGCATTCAAAGTCACATTTCATCATGTTGAGCCACTAACGGTTGTATTTCCCCATCTGGTTTTACAGCCTGAAGGCACCATCCCCTGAGCCGGTGGTGGCAGCATCATGCTGTGGGTAGTAAAAAAAAAAAAAA
>NW_015150773.1:527297-529908 GCF_000732505.1 Cyprinodon variegatus
TTAAGTTGAAAATCGGATGATCAGATTGAATCATTTCATACGCAGAACTGTCTAGTTTTCCGGAAACAGTAGAAGAAGCTGCCTTTTAGTAAACAAACCCGTATTTCTCAGCTGATCCTAAAGTTTAGCTTTTCTTCCTTTTTGCCCCTAAAACGTATTTTTCTTCAGTCGTTTCTGTTGATGTAGTTTTTTCCACCACAGACTTCCGTCGCATCATTCTTTTGTTTTTGGTGGTCATTTAAGTTTAGTTCCCGGCTCAGCGGTCCGGTGAACTAATACTCCTTTGTTCATCCACACATTACATGTAGAACCACCTCCTCCACGGAGGACCAGCAGCCAATTGGTGAAGGTTAGTAAAGATGCTGATGTTGCACACATGAGCAACATCATCCAAATGGGCGAACATGGACAGAATGAAATTTCTTTCCGATCGAATCAGATTAGAAACTTCAGTGAAATGTTTACATAAATCATTTTTGATCCGTTCACGCCTTCAGTCCCATTATTTGTCTCCATAGAAACGTAGCTGATATGTATATAGATTATGGGGTCATGCTGGTGCCGCTTTATTCCCAATCCATGGTTGGAGGTTCTTTTGCAAGCATGGCTCCAAGTTCCTCCAACTTTCTAGTAGGAACATCTGCTAGCTGGCTCCTCTTAGTAAGGCTGGATATGTGTGTGTTCCTTTCTGTGTGATGTGTCCCGGCCAGTGTTGTATAAAGTACTGAAATCTCAGAGTCAAGTAAAAGTATAAGTACCTCTCCAAAAAATGACTTTGGTAAAAGTCCAAGTCACTGACTGAAATGTTACTTGAGTAAAAGTCTTAAAGTATCTGAAATGGCTTGTACTTATAAGAATTACTGTAAAAATAGATGTACTCAAGTAATGTAAAGTATAAGTAAAAAGTAAGTGCAGTTTGAATGACGTTTTTTTTTTTTTTTTACATTTTGGTAAACTTTGAAGGTTAAATTCACTTAAAATAATATAAACAACCAAGTGTAGGATAAATTTAGACGGGCTTTGCGAAACAGGCGTAAACTATTGGTGTTGATGAACAAGCCCAGGCAAGACCCGCCTTTTTAGTCTCGCTCTCTTGCTCATATTTTTATTTTTTTTTTTACTAAGTAACTAAACCAAACATTGAAAATGTATTGGAGTAAAAGTTTGTAATTAAGTCCGTGAATGTAGTGAAGTAAAACTGAAAGATGTATACTCTTAGAAAGTATAAAGTACTCCAAAATATACTTAAGTAGAGTAGGGAAGTATTTTTACTTCGTTTCTATAGAACACTGGTCCCGGCCTCTTACCCATTGGTTACTGGGAGCGGAGGTCAAATTGGTGTAGAGAATGGATGGATTGCTGGATGTTTCTGACGACCGTCTGGAAACCAAAGATTTTTCCTCCTCCTTGACCAGCTTTGTGTCCATCCATCCATTTTCCGTCACCATATCTCAAGCGGTGTCGCAGGGGCGGGATCCACCCTGGACAGGTCGCAAGTCCATCACAGGGCAACACAGAAACAAACAACCATTCACACTCACACCTAAGGAGAATTTAGAGAAGCCAACTAACCTAACAGTCATGTTTTTGGACTGTGGGAGGAAGCTGGAGTACCCGGAGAGAACCCATGCATGCACAGGGAGAACATGCAGACTCCATGCAGAAAGCCACCGGGCTGGGAATCAAACCCAGAACCTTTGCTACCCATTGGGCCACTGAGCAGTCTGGTCTCTGTGTCATCTCCCTAATATTAAACTCGTTTCACAGATGAATAAATCTGGCAGGATCACTTCACTATGAGACTTCCTGTAAGGGGAAACATGTTGGCAAAATTGAAAGACTACCTTTGATCTGGCAGAGGTGGGGATCATTGTCAGCTTCACTAAATGGTTTCAATCATCTCTTGTCGTCATGTTGCCCCTCTTTGCTCTGGACTTCATCATTCAAACTCTGCTGTCACCTCTTGGATACAGATGGGAGTAAAAGCTGGTTCTCTCTTAGGGTATTCCACTCTCCTTTACCTCTCTGACCCTCCCTCCGTCCCTCTTAACTGGTCCTTCCATCCTCTCTATTTCAGGGAGACGACGGTGTAATTTGGCTCGGTGGGAATATTCAGCTGAGTGGAGCAGCAGACTCCTCTCTGCGGCTGATGCTGGGAAGGGAAAACGGATAAAGAGAGGGCGGCTTACATGTGAATGAGTTCACAGTTTGATTGAGTCTGGTCTAAATGGACTTCCTGAAAGGGTTGTTGGAAATGACAGAAGGCAATGGAGGAAGCCATTGCAGAGAGATTGTTCTGTTTTGGGTTTACTGGATGATGAGTTTGAAGCCTCCCACTGGCTGGATGTAACCATGCTGGGGCTTTTAGAGAGCTCAGCCCTGCGGTACCGATTCACATGCTGGGATGTGGGTATGCAGCATCTCTGCTCTGGAACACCAGAGGTGTCAAATAACAAAAGTACAAATACTTGGTTACCTTACTTAACTAGAAGTTTTGGTTGCCGTGCAACAGAATGGTGACCTATCCAGGATGTACCCCGACTCTCACCCATAGACTGCCGGAGATAAGGAGCAGTCCCACTGTAAACCTGATGAGGACTAGAAGGAGAAA
>NW_015150773.1:531961-535581 GCF_000732505.1 Cyprinodon variegatus
CCCTTTAGCTTGTAGTTCTAGAAAAAATGATCGACACTAAGCTTCCCTATCTGCAGTTTTTGATGAAGCAGACATGGATGTTCTTGAGCAGCTCATCTGTTTGGCTGTTGGTTCTTCTGGCTCTAAATCTCTATGCATCAGGAATGAAGAGCAAATTTGAACTGTAAATAATTTTCTCTCAGTGTCACAGAAAGATGGCCTCCGTCCTCCGTTCTATTGGTGGTGCTCTTGTCTCTGAGGGCAGTTTGATCGTCTCTTTGGTGCAGACTGCTGCACTGCTGTGTTCTCAGAAAGCAGCAGGAGCAATACCAGCTGTCAGCATCACTTTGATCAACTTCTGCAGAATACCGCATCAGTCAATGCTCACTGCAGGGTGAGAATAGTTAAAGAAAGAAACAGCTAAGGGTGCAGAGGGATGAAATGGGAAAACACAAACAACTTTCCTCTCACACCGACGGCCGCCTGCCTCTGCTGGAGTTCAGAACTAAGGATGAAGAAACAGTTTTCTCCAACGTACGTAAAGAGAAAGTCTAACCTCCCTCATTAAAGCAGTGTAGTGATTTTGTTATCTCCATCGCAACACGTCAAGAGCTGCATGTGTGCGTTCAGCCATGACAAATAGAAAATCATACAAGTCTGTGTGAATACAGCCTGAAACAGACCGCAGTGTTCTTCATGGCAAAGCTGGATTTCTACCAGACAACCTTTGCGTTGCTGTTTCATTTCAATTATTAAATCCACAAAGCTGAGAAGCAGGTTCCTTTAAAAAGAAAAAGATTTAGCTACTAGATTTAGACATTTCTTCCTCTTTCAGAACCCAAAACATCGCTGAACTTTTATGGAAATTATGATCAACACGCATCAAATGTTGCATACTGCTGTGTACAATGACTAAAAATGGGAACAGTGTGGCTGGTTGTGGTTGAGTTGATGCTCTGCACTGATTGGAAAGTTGGTCAGGTTGGAGAGGATGCTGAACAGCAACCTTTCACACATCATGTCCGGAATTAAATGACGGTCTGGACTAGGGCTGAAACTAACGATTATTTTGCAAATCAATAAATCTTTGGATAATTTTTTCTTTTATTAATCGATTATTAATGGGATATCAAAGGGTTCCTTAAAGAAATTTTTTTATAGAGTTAAACCAGGTGATAGAAAAAAATTCCCACTTGTGGAGTTCTTGCAGATTGACGAACGAAAAAGTTTTTTTTTTTTTTTAATCTTAAATGCAAAATATTGACATTTATTTACAATTTTTGTATAATTACTGCATTAAGTGGGTCGCTCAGTCTCTATGCTCCAGCTAATGATTAATCAATTTCTAAATTATTTGAGGATTCTTTTCAATAATTTATTAATTATGATTACTCAGATTACTTGTTTGGGCTATAGTTTTTTCAGGTTGGGTGGAGGTTTGGAGATGACCCAAATGCAGAGAATGAAGCTGAAGTGGTTTCTTGGAGATTTAATAAAAATAAAAATTCAGAGACATAATCCACAAAATCCATAAATAATGAAAACTGGGAATACTCTCAACAAGGGCACAAAGAAATGACGACCAACCAGCAACAGTGACTGAGCGGGAGGTGCGTATATGGGAGAGAGAAACAAAGACCAGGATAATCAGCAGACTGGGAGCAGGTGTGAACAGAGGAGTCTAGAAGGGAGCTAGGAGAAGGAGACTGACCAAAGAGGGCAAACAAGAAATACCTAAGCACTCAAATACTATCAAAATAAGTAGAATAACACAAAATAGAAATAAAATGACGAAAACTCAAAGATAAAACTCAAACACAACCAAAATAATCTGGACTCCTTGAGCCAAACGCTTCATGTAGACCTGGCAATATGTTTATCCTCCTGCTGAAAGATAGAACTCCAAGTTTTTCAGTATAAACACCTTTTATTTCCAAGGTTCCCTTGCGTTTCAGTCCATCCATCATTGCATCAACTCTGCTTCTTTGTGAAAGCATTCCCACAGGATGTTTGTGCCACCACCATGTTTCATTTCTCACTCTTCCATACAGCGCAGACATGAGAAGAAATGGACTTTTACGTCGAACAAGTGACGGTAGCTTTGGAGCATGTTCAGCCTCTTTCTGTGTCAGATTGTAGGAGTCTGGGGTGTTGTTTGTAGTGGGAAAAACGAATTTAACAATTTATTCCAGTTAAATAAACTTAGACCGGTGGATTTCACTCAGTCGGCACTTTATTTTTATCTTTGCAAAGAGAGAACAGTTCATCATACGACCCTTATTGCATGGTAATCAGCCCTGTTCTGCCTGGGCAGTGTTCGTTCCCCCTTACTTACAATAACAGAAAGTTGTCAGAATCAAAAATTACAAACACTTTTGGTTAAACAGTAAAATGTTATGAATAAAACTTGAGAAAAAATCATGTTTATTATGGGAATAAGTAAGACTTGTCTATAAACACCCTCACTCAGGCATTGTGTGGCCTTGCAGGTGAAACAGGCTGAGTGAAAACTTTTATAGTGAGCAAAGCGTTGTGGAGGTTCCAACTATTTCAGTGTCAGTATTTTAATGTTTGTTTCATGCAGCATATTAATTGTAGGATGTTTGCCAATATGGGTGCACACATTTAGTAAACACCCTATGAACAGTATTTCAAGATGACTGTTTTCCTTTTGCTGAGGTTGAAAGGACTTGCTGGGGGAGCAAATATGGTGTAACACAAGGAAGTGGAGGAATCCAACAAGCAGCTGATACTGGGGGACTTGACTTTGGAGAATCTGTCAAAAACTCAAAGATCCACTGTTCTAAAATACATTTTGTCGTTTCAATGTCTCTGTTTCATATTTGTAATTATTATTTGTAGGTTTGACTTAGTTGTCTAGCTTTATTTATTATTTTATCATACATTTTCTCCCTCCCCTCCTTGTTGTTTGTAGGCTAGCCTATGTGTTTAAATACCCCTGTGTTCATTGTGAGAATTCGGTTTTGGTTTGTTATCTTTGTTTAGATTTGTCTCAGTTGATATCTTCTTTTGGGCCCATTTTTCCCCCTGAATTTTCAGTTTTTGTTTGTTCGTACTTTGGAAGAATAAATGGATGACATTTTTTCTACGCCTTTGGTCCTTTGCCTGACTGCTTCGTCCCTGACATACATTCATATATGAATTAAGAGAAACTAAATTTTCCGACCACAGGTTTCATAAATGAAATCCTTCTCTAAATGTCTTTATATAAAATAAATGATAATTGAACTTTATTGATCTCACATTAGAAGGATTTACCTCTGCATTTAACCCATCCCTTTGGGGAGAAGTGGGCTGCCATTGTGCGGCGCCCAGGGAGCAATCAGGGGTTAAGGGTCTTTCTCAAAGACCCAGAGTGTCTGTGGGGCTCAAACTCACAACCTCAGAATTCCAAGCTCTATGCCCTAACCACTAGGCCAACACTTTCTAAATGATGCCAGTCATTAATTCAGGTTTCCTTTTTCATAAAATCCCTTTAATCTTCAAAGAAATCTGTGGCTCTAAAACAAGATAAAGAAGGTCACAGTGTTAAAACTATCCAAATATTACGTTTCATCTGTTTTTATGAGACCTTAATCTCATAAGATTAGATTGTTTGTTTCCTCTGTAACAGATTATTT
>NW_015150773.1:536993-538517 GCF_000732505.1 Cyprinodon variegatus
CGGCTCTTAGTAGTGGCTAAAATGTATATAAAGAGCTAAATAACGTGCTAGTCAGAAACGCTTTAGTACCGGTAGTTTTTATAAGATGGAAAAGATTTGCTTTTAATTAGCTGGGATTTTATGTGTTTTAATATTATTTAAAAACTAAAAATACATTTCCTACAGAAGATAATAATAAAAAAAAGATTGTTTTTTTGAAAAAGTCAGGTTATATTTGTTGGCTCTAAGCAACTTTCACTTGGTTGGACTCGGGGCCAAATGGCTCTTTGGATATGAAAGGTTGCAGACCTCTGTTCTAAGGGAAGTCGGTAAAAAGCGTTTGCTGGTGTTAATCACGGCATCCCTTTATTGTAACAGATGTCTGCTTTTTTGAATGTTGTTTTCTCCAGAAATGTTTTAATATGACGTCTGTTTTACAGCATTTAGCAGGAAGCTGATAACAGCTTTGATTCATTGCAGCTGTTGGAGAGAAGTGCTTTTTGTTTGGCAGCGAAACTCTTTAATGTTTTTTGCTCTGCTTGTGTGATTGCTGGTGAGAAAAGACAGCGTTTGCTAAGTGTAATGGACAGAAGACAACTAGTGCATACATTTATCTGAAAGAAAACAATGAACGGGGCTTTCTGCATTTGTAGGCTGGGCTGCTAAATGAGAGCCTATGATAAGGTGTCCCCATCTTGGACGACTTGTTCCAAAGCTGTCTCCACAAATGTCTCTGATTTTAGTGTTTAATGAATGACAAACAAAATGATGCATAGATTGCATAGAAAGGTTTATCCTGACTATCAGCAGGTCATCGTGCAGCTTGAAGAGCTTAGCACAGGACTGAAATAAAAGAGGACAGCAGGGTGAGAGCACAGCACCACTGACAGTGAGTCATCCTGTAATACTACGGGGCGTGTGAAGTGATTCATTTAGTTTAGGTTAAACTAGGGCTGGGCGATAAATCAAATTAATTTGATTAAATCATGTTTTTAAAAGTCCATAATTTGAAATTTAGCTAAATCGTGAAATCAAGGAAGTCTCTTCTTCATTTTTTACTCGCAGATTTGCTTCTGCCGCCTCTTTCCTCCTTCCTCCCAATAGCGTGCTGCTCTGTTTACTAAAGCCATGGCTGCTGCTTAATCTGAAGAGTTGGTACTGAGAAAAGGGAATCATGTTTCTTCGATTATTTTGAAGTGGTTTGGCTTCTACAAGGCCAATGTGGAGCAGACTACTACTACTAGGGATGTAGATAATAATCGTTTTGTATGGATGCTTCGATCCAACAGCCGACGATTCGATGCATCGATACGTCCGCAAGAGAATCGATTCATGTTTTTTTTTCCTCCGGTCTATTTTTATCCATTTGTTCCTGGACGTAATTCTCCCTCCTGTGCTGCGGTGGCGCTAAACCTATTTTTCCCTCCTACTACTCGAATCGCCATGATGGGTGTGATTTACACCCCTAACTACTACTAGGGGTGTAAATCAGATCCATCATGGCGATTCGATTCAGTATCGATTATTTTCGATACTCAAGAATAC
>NW_015150773.1:539168-541896 GCF_000732505.1 Cyprinodon variegatus
ACATGAATCGATTCTCTTGCGGACGTATCGATGCATCGGATCGTCGGCTGTTGGATCGATGCATCGATAAAAAACGAATATTATTTACACCCCTAACTACTACTTCGAAATGTTTCGACTGCAGCATTCAAAAATGTTTGTCGAAATGCTATCAAGACCAAGACTAGCAGCTAGTGTTGCGCCGATGCCATTTTTTGGCTCCGATACCGATACCTGGCTGTGCAGAATTGGCTGATACCGATACCCAGTAGTCATAAAAAAGTTGTGTATTTTCAGAGGTAGTTATCAGCTGTTTTGATCATTCATTGTAGTGATTTCTGGACATAGTCTTTCAGCATAATGTGTGTTTGTTTTTCTAAAAACATGAGTGAAAAAAATAAAGGAGGTAATGACAGAGAAACTGAGGTAAGTACAGGTAGAGTGAGATTTTTTGGAAAGGGAGAGTCCATTACGTGATTGTTCAGCTTGGAGATCTGCATTATTTAGATGAACATTATTTAGATGAACATTTCTAAAATGTTATAATTGAAAATAATTTATTGATCTAAAATGATAAACTGGAAAATACATTTTCATAGGTTTACATCCATCTGCTGGATCATCTTGGCAGTTTTTTGAGGAAGTTATTTGATTTATATCTAAATTTTAACTAAATTGTATCAACTAGAATAAAGAAATATATCGTGATCAAAGTATCGGCAGAGTCTTTCAGCCATGTGGAGCTTTTTCCCTACAGGGTCACACTGGTCTGTGTTTAGGAGCTCTGATCCATCTCTAATCAAACATCTAACAGCTTTCTGCCCTTAATCTAATTTACATAAACTAAAGGAATTGAAGTAGCTGGAAAAAGGAAAGGAATCTGAAACCTTCCAGGAAATGACTCCAGCCCAGAATGTAAACCTGGGACCTTCATCGTCAGGAAACAGGTAGCCGCTGGTTTTATCTTGTCAGCATTATGTTACCAAATAATTAAAAAACTGGATGTAATCAGAACATTATTAAGATACTAATTTGTTTAAAAATAAAAAAAAACCCTGGAGATGCACGTGGACACCAGGTTAGTATCCTTATGGAAGTGGATGATTATGAACATGCGAGTCACTAACCTGGTCTTATACTTCATTCCAAGCCCAGAGGGTGAGGTTGGTTCCAGCTGGTCGACTGCCAGCATGATGCAGCGGTTGCCACCCAGAGAGTCCCGGTCTCTGATGTATCGGTGGTCAGAGAACAGGCAGGAGATCAGAGCCGAGCATACGAAGGCAGGCAGGATAATCCAGAGGGGGAAGCCAAAGCCGATGTCAGCAACATGCTTGGTACTCAGAGCCAGGAGATCAAAGATCCAAAGAGGTGCAGAGGGAGAATCCTGAACAGAGTCAGGAAACGATTCCAGGTTCGGTTCACAGACAGGCAGAGATCTGACAGGAGTCAGACGGGCAGGTTCAGAGGTCGAGAGGCAGAACGGGTCAAGAACAGGAAATCTGAAACACAGGAATGCTAGAAAACTTCTTACCACTGGCACAAAAATAATCCGGCACTGATGACTGGTCTGAAGGCTGGTTAAATAGAGACTAAAGCAGGGGGATCAGATGAGCGGTAATGACAACTGGGCAGAGATAAGCTGATGAATTAAAGGAGTAATCAGACCAGAAATCATCACCAAAATCATGATACTAAAGCCTTAAAAAAAAAAAAAGTTCTTTAGTTTTGAGAAGATTCAATATTAAGAGATACAAAGATTTATGAATATTGAATAATTCCTTCAAAAGCTACGCTATAAGTTAGATGCTGAATCTGTTATTGGGGAACAGAATAAAAACCTGAGGTATGCAGTGAGCTCAGAACAGCATGAGACGTCTGGGATAAACAGTCTCTGATTGGATGGTTACAGATGCCACCAATGGTAGAGTGAGAGAGATAACATGATAATTACCATTTTGGCAGGATAAGATAAGAGACTGGGTCTGTACCAGAGGAGCTAGATGAGAGTCCCTGAGTCCCTGAATAGGAGCTAATGGGTTTCTGTCAGATGACTGAAATCCCTCAAGTTATCCATCTCTGTAGGAATGTGAATCTAATGAAACTGGAGCAATTACTATTGTGGCTCTTCTCCAGGCTGAACAAACTACCTTTGCTGCACTTTAATACCACAAAGTAGCTGAATAATCTGTTCATTCCAGTTTCCAGTATTTTGCAAAAGAACATACTGTAAGCTAGTCAGTAGGTGACACCTTCTAACACATATCAGATGCGGGTAGATGACCGTATCTGACAGGATGCAGCATGGAAGTTTCTAATAGCCTTAAAGTTAATGCTACATTCAGACCGCATGCAGCAGAAGCAGCAAAAACGCCCATGCTGCTTCATTTTTGATGCTTGTACAAGTTTAGTTCTGATGTGCGGCTGAAGCTCCAACTGCACGGTGGAAAAAGTGGGTCTGATGCGCGTTGGGCGGAGCTACCTTACCCTTTCTTTGCCTGTAACAATAGCAGCTATATTTGCTGTGATCAGTGGGTAAAAAGTAGTTTGAATCAGTGTTTAAGTGAGAAAGTCCACCTGAAAACATCATCCATCAGTTCATCAAAATTACGATCCTGCCTTTAAGGCCCCGTCCACACGAAGTCAAAACGAACACGAAACGCTAATATTTTCCAGAACGTTTGTCGTAAAGACGGACACGAATGCATGAAAACGCTGCAAAATGTATGCCAGGCCTGTAAGTGGCGCTGTG
>NW_015150773.1:542537-548662 GCF_000732505.1 Cyprinodon variegatus
TCTTGCCGGCAGGTTTCGACAATTTAAGTTAATTTAGGCATTAATAAACAGTTTCACAGTTTCAGAGGAGGGATCATAGTGCTCTGCATCAGCAGTGCTGTGTCTGACTCCCTGCCAGCTCCCAGATCAGCTTCTCTGATTGGCTAATGTGGCGCAGCTGCTGCTTTTTAAGCATGTCACATGCTTCAGTTGCTCAGACGCGTTGCTTCAGTTGCTCATAACGCGCTGCAGGACCTTTTGCTGCGCCTTGATGCCCGTCAACCATTGACTTTGCATGGAAACCAGCTGCTTCTGCTGCCTCTGCTGCTTCTTAACGTAGCATAAGAGTTTCTGTCAAAGGCATTAACGTCCGAATGAAGATGAGGTGCTGGTGGTCGTTAAGCCTGGAAGTTGGGAGCTAATTTCAACCCTATACTAAAGAAATGAAAAATATCGGCAGTCTTATTAGTTTTTAATGCAAACTTTAGGTACCTGTATAAATATAAAGAAGTCATTCGCTGGTGTTTTACAAATACAATACTTCTAAATTCATGTTTCTTCATTTTTAGGAGGAAAAAAAATTAAGCATCCTTTCTTTCTTAATAATTTGATTAGTACTGAAATAGATTAATCATAACTAATTGATTAGTGAAATAATCGTGAACTAATTCAGTAACTGATTAATAGTTAATTAGAGTATAGAGACGGTGAAATGTGCCGTTAGCTGACAGAGCGAAGCACTTAGAGCAGGAATTATACCAACATTTAAAAAAATATGTAAACATTTTGGAATTAAGGTAACAATCTATGCTCTATCTAGAACTCAAGTGGAAAAGCTTTATTCTCACATGATTTAATTTAGTAAAAAAAAATCATCTTTAAGGAAAATTTTACATCCAATTTTTAACCGATGAATCGAAAAAAGAAACAGATTTATTCGATTTGCAAAACTAATCATTAGTTGCAGCCCTAAATGTATTAATGATAAGCAAATAGAAATTTTAATGTCCATTTTATTTTACTGCCATTCAGCATCAGTGGTTCCATAGAGAGGAAGAAGAAAGGAAACCCACACAGAGAGGATTAGCCTAAAAGGAGAAGATTAAATCACACAGACAAGAGAAGAAGCACGAGCTGCACTCAGGGGTCAGGAAACTGTGACGTTGTCGGCTATCGGTCTGATATGCCGCCGGGCCTGTCGTAGCTGTGATGTAACACGGGCTGTCTCCGTGGAGACGGTTAGTGGAGCGATTGATTGGACAGTTAACCTCAGGGGCATCTGCGCCAACCAGGCTTGCTGTTCCTCTTAGTAGGACTGATGAAAAATGTGTGCTGGAGAAAAATATTTCCATTTAGCCTCGGCTGCAGACAAACTGCATTGATATAATTCTCATGCAAACACATTTTTCTTTGCTCCTTCATGCCTCATTGACTAACTGCCGTCTCCCCCCCCCCCGCCATAGCTCCTGCTTCCCCTCCTCTGCTTCTTTTTATGTTTCTTCTATGATGTTTTATTTCTAAGGACTCCATCTCTCCCTTGTCTGTATTTTAAGCAAACTGAAATCAAACTTTGCTCTCAGCCTCAATTTGAAATGCCCCCCCTCCTGTATGTGATTCTCAGTGCCTTAAATGCCTTCTCTACTTCGAAGCCCAGCATTTATGTGGACTGTAAATATCGTTTTCTTTGGTTGCAGACACTTTGAAACCTTTTTTTATACTCCAGTAACTGACTACTCCTCTTTTGAAGTCTGCCACTCCAGAGCTGCAGTCACTGGTTCTTATTGTCTGTGGTTGGTGGTGAGTCAGGGTTAAAGGAAAATAGGACAAATGAGTCAGAGCCATTCATATCTCGGTACACTGCAATACACCATGTGAAGCTTGAGGAAAGCCTCCGCCTCTTTAATTGAAGCCAACTTTTATCCTGTGCCATTCATGCCGAATATTTAATTGGTTGGATTAAAGCTGGAGAGGAGGCTGGCTGGTAGTAACCCATGAGTGATTCATAAACTCCTCAAATATCAGGAGCTGGAGCCTCCTAACCTGTTCCTACACTTCAGAAAATAATTACTTCGACAGAGAGAATTATAAAAGCACTCTATGCTAAGTCCAGCAGCAGTTGCCAAATGTTCTGGCATTGGGCTAATATCTAATTTTGCTGCTTTTAAGCCTCATCAAAAAAATCTAATCACTGTACATTTTCCCAATAAGAGAACTACCAAAGTCACTACATATTTTAAATAGGTTTAATACTCACAGATAAGCAATAAGGAGAAGGCGGCCTCTAAGCAAGGTGAATATAGTGTTGGTGTTGCAGGATATTAGGTGGATGCACAGTTGAGTAGTTCTGTAATTTGATTCTAATGTTTTTTTTTTTAAGCTTCTGTGTTTAATATATACCGGAATTTACTGACAACAATGTAAGATACTATTGTCTTCTACAAACTGAAAGTCTCAATTTTTATGGTTTGTGTTGCCTTAGAAACTTCTATTTATAATTCGATAAAAGTCGCGCTCACATTTACAGCAGCAAAACTCGGCATTTGGAATATGACAGTTGGGATCCGGTTTTTGCCAGTTGTAAACTGGTTTATTCCAGTTGCTTACCGGCACATGCCAGTTGGAAACTGGTTTATTCCGGTTGCTTACCGGCACATGCCAGTTGGAAACTGGTTTATTCTGGTTGCTGACCGGCTCATGCCAGTTGGAAACTGGTTTATTCCGGTTGTTGACCGGCTCATGCCAGTTGGAAACTGGTTTATTCCGGTTGCTGACCGGCACATGCCAGTTGGAAACTGGTTTATTTCAGTTGCTAACCGGTACATGCCAGTTTTGTCAAAGCTCCTACATGAGCTCTGAATATCGTCATTTGATTTTATTGACATATATATTTTTGCAGTCATTAAAAAGTAACGTTTATGTATGTAGTTGTAAATGTCTCTATGTGTTGTACAATTAGTAGACAGTTATACCAGCAAATCTTGTCCATGTGTTTGCTTTGATAATGTAATTGTATGCTCTGAAAACGGCAGCATGTTGTCACTGGTGATCTGCTAAGCCTTAGCCTAGCCACTGTGTTTACACTCCTTCTTAGTCTCTGGTTGCAAACAACAGGTGATTACTGCCCCCTGCTGTACTTATGCGTGTGGCATCAGTCAGATCAATAAAAATATAATTTTTATACATTTAGATTTGAAATAATGATAATAAATCTTCACATTAAAACGTCATTGTTGTGATCACAGCAATTTTGTTAAGAAATATGTCAATTTGAATTCATTTGTTTCATTGAGACAATGAATTTCTTTGCGGTTGGACTCAGTGCTGCCCCAACTTGTTGCTCACCACATACCACAATAAATAGTTTTCCAAGATGATGGAAGGTAAAATTAGTTATAGAACTAAGTAAATAAGGCCTAAGGAGGTTCACTGGAAAAACAATCTAGAAATAAGTGAAAATTTCTTAAATTAAGTATATTTACCCTTGATTTGATTAGGTAAATGAGATAGTTTGCCAATGGATTCAGTATTTTTACTCTTAAAATAAGATAATTAGATAATATTTACTTTAAATAAGACAATGTATTTGTGTTTTCGTATTTTAAATCTAAATTGTCTTGTTCCATTGGCAAGATGTATCTTTTGTCTCCTCAATTCAAGAACAAATGCACTTATTTTAAGAAAAAATTACTTATCAAGATTTAGATTTTTTGCAGTGTTATCATCCAGAATTGTAGAACATTTTTCTTTTAATAGGGTAGAGCAGTAAAGCTTCTGTCGTTATAATTTTTTCCTGCATTACTTTGACTTTTACACTTTAAGTAGTTTTAAAAATGGTACTTTTACACTTTTACTTGAGTGAAGTACAGGGACTTTTCAGAGGCTGACAGGAAGTGTCCAGCTGTTGCAGATTGGAGGGGAGATTGCGCTCGAGAGCGAAATAAACAGCTGTTTAATGCACAACGTATGTATTTTAGTTTCTAAAGGCATATTTTAGCAATCACATTTCTAAATTTGGGGGAAGATATAACCTCCCTAGTATTGAGGAATCTCTACTTGTCTAAGGTTGATCTTCTGGGTTAATCTCAGGAGTTGGTGGGCTGCCTCTTTTGGAGAGTGGATGACGTGACACACACTCCGCTTTGTTTAAAAATATATAAATATAAAAAATATAACTGTGGATGTCTGGGGGACAGTGATTCGCTTACATGTTATGAATGCTCGTGTTCCATAAAGAATAAACTATGAACAGTTTAGTTAGACACAGAACTCATATGGGAGAGTAGAACATGATGGAATAACGTAAAATCAAGGGCCAATGTAAAAAAAACGGCGTTCCCCTTTAATGGCAAAAAGCACGGCTTTCTCAGAGATGGCAAATGAAGTGCCAGCAGTTTCAGAGGGCAGAGAATTTGCAGAGTATGTAACCATTACACCTCCCACAATCCTATCTACTTTTCTCTACTTCATAAGTAGAGAAAAGTAGATAGTATGAAAATATCAAACATAAAATACAGAAAGCTTTATGAAAGAAAGGCATGAAAGAAACTTTGCACACAAACATTGTTATTGGGAATGGGAGAACCTGCTTCTTATTTTCCTGTATCTACCTGTGACAGGCTGGAGGTGAGCAGGCCTTCAGTAAAATGAAGCCAATAAAAAACTACCTGGGCTCTAGGATGTCCCTGGAAAGGTTCAATGACAAAGGAGTGTGTTGTCCCGGGCCCGAGCAAAGCTGTCAGCTGGTCTGATGGCATATAACTAACAAACCTCATGTTTACTTGTCTTTTTTTACTGAGGATTTATGGGATGTTGCAGGTAGCACATCCTAGACTCAGTAAGTCTCAGTTTTTTCTAGTTTCACGCTGTGTGTTTTTTTTAATCAAAAGAAAAAGGCTAACAAGTAGTACCACAGACTCTCAGTGCTTTTTTAATGTGGTTTGTTTGGGTAGTTAGGGAGCAAATGGCAGTAGATGGTTCATCACGGCTGAATTTCTCAGACTATTTGCATTTGGATCAGCTCTCATTAGGCAAGCACATAAATACTACTGTGCCTCTTAATTCAGTTCAGTTCAAATTAATTTCCGACTAAAATATGCTGTTCTTAATCCCACAGGAGGTTGAGTAAGTGCGTCTCATAAACAATGCACGCTGTATTCCAAGTGAGAGAGAGATGCACATGTTTAGATGGAATCACCACTGCCAGCTGCTGTGAGGCGCTTGGATCTGGAATTACGTAACCAACACAGCATCCACTGCCTCTCACCATCTTCTATGGTCAAACACTCCACTGACCAGATGCCTTGCTGTTTGGATAGAGCTTCTATTCAATATAGGTCTGCAGAAAGAAACAGAAGGTCTGCTTTATATTTCCAGAAAACGCTGGAGTCCAAGTAATTACCGAAGCACACTGATCTGTTTTCACATGGAAGGATTTGGGTTAAGCAGCACTTTGAGCACAAGGTATCATTAGTTCTCCTGTTTGTAGTGATGTGTGGCTCCCCCAGTGCGAGGAAACATCTGCACGTTTCTTTATCTTCTCTTCCTTCTCTCTGTTCATCAAGAAAGGGTTTGTTTTAATTTAAATAGAGATTGGCTGAACAAATTTGCTGTATCTGTTCTAATCAATTCATCCATCCATGATGGGTGCTGGAGCCTGACAATGGCCGAGAGGCGGGGTCCACCCTGGACAGGTCACCAGACTGTCGAAGGGCAAAGGAGAGACAAAACAACCATTCATGCACACACTCACACCTAAAGAGGATTTAGAGAAGCCAGTTGACCTATGATCATGTATTTGGACTGTGGGAGGAAGCCGGAGTACCCGGAGAGAACCCATGCATGCACAGGGAGAACATGCAAACATGCAATCGAACCCAGAACCTTCTTGCTGCAAGGCAGCAGGGCTACCCGCTGCGCCACTGTGCCGCCTGCAGGCGAAACAAACTGAGTGAAAACATTTATATGCATATAGAAAATCAACACTCATTAATCAATATATAAAATTGGAAATTAATGGGAATCTAAATTTTCCGACCAGACTAGGGCTGCAGCAACCAATCAATAAAATCGATGAAGATCGACTTTAACCCTTTAAAGCCTGATCCAAGAATAAAACAAAACAGAAAATTACTTTTTTTTGGTTTGAA
>NW_015150773.1:551713-552273 GCF_000732505.1 Cyprinodon variegatus
CTGCAGCAGATTGGTGCGAATATTTAACTTTTCAAGGTAGAGTTACATTTCCCAGAGCACTTAATACGGACGTATCTGAAAGCCTTCAGACCAATGCAGAACTGGGAGGGAGATTATGATGACAGCTCTCCAGCTGAACTTTTAACTTTTGTTTTTTGGAAATTAAAATAATTACTATGACAAATTTAGCTCTGTCATTATTCCTGTGCAGAATCTTAAGGTTTTTGCAAGATTTCAGGAACAATGATTACTCTTTGTGGCAGGTTTGTCAATAATAGAGTTATTGCAGTCAACGTAACTGCAAATACTTTCATTTGTCTATCATGGCATGTTCTGGCTTCCTGTGGCATCTTCTTGGCCAGGGAATTCTACCACGTACAACCTTCTCTAAGTCTTGCCATCCTTTCAGCCCCTCATATACATACGGTGCTATTAGAACATATTCAGTGAGGAAAATAAGTATTTGAACACCCTGCTATTTACCAAGTTCTCCCTCTTAGAAATCATCGAGGGATCTGAAATCGTCATCATAGGTGCATGTCCACCGTGAGAGACATGAT
>NW_015150773.1:553471-554656 GCF_000732505.1 Cyprinodon variegatus
GCCGTTTTTTACATTGGGCCCTTGATTTTACGTTGTTACATCATGTTCTACTCACTCAGAGCTATGGTTCAGAAGGAGTTTGGGCAACTGGATTTAAAAGATATATGATATTATTCTTATTCTCTGTGAATGAGGAGAAATATGCTGCTCTTGCTTTATTAAGGATCATTTTATACAGCAGTAAAGTATTTTTCTAGACTAGGTAGGATTTCTGTTGGCATGTAGAACGCCATTTTCTCACCAGTGTCATAGCATTTTGCTTCAAAGTGTGCAGCTGTGCATTAAATCAGGGAGCCAGCCTCTTATTATCAAAGATCTTCTTTTTCAAAGGGGCTTCGTTGTCTAAGGCAGTATGTAGGGAGGTACAGTAGTAATCCCATTAACAAAATAATTAGTTTGTAAAGGGGAATAATCCAATCCAAATTTATTTATAAAGCACTTTAGAATTTCCCAGTGACCAAAGAGCTGTACAGTGAACAACAGCAAACTGAAACAGAGTCAGAGGACTTAAATAAAAACAATAACGCATACAATACATGAAAAAATAAAATAAGAACTACAAATGTCTGTCTAAAAATGATCAATATTAAAGGCTAAGATCAACATCTCACATGGTATTAAATGAAGTGTTTCAAGAAGTTTTTTAAAATCAGAAAGACAGGTAGACTCTTTAATACGCAGTGGAAGGTTATTTCACATTTTTGGAGCTGCCACATAAAAGGCACAACAACAGATCTTTAAGAACTTTAAAATGAATCCTAAGATGTACAGGGAGCCAGTTTAACGAGGCTAAAATATGGTTAATGTGTTTATTCTTAAAAGTGCCAGATAAAAGACTGGAAGCGTT
Organism: Cyprinodon variegatus; assembly: GCF_000732505.1. Classification (NCBI taxonomy): domain Eukaryota; kingdom Metazoa; phylum Chordata; class Actinopteri; order Cyprinodontiformes; family Cyprinodontidae; genus Cyprinodon; species Cyprinodon variegatus. The sequence continues at coordinate 554,319 of NW_015150773.1, forward strand.
TTGCGATCTCTGGAGCCTAGCAATGTTGGAGCCACTAACCCCCTTTTAAAGTGCATTACAGTTATCCAGCCAGGAGTGATGAAGGCATGTATTACTGTCTGCATGTTTTCTGGAGAGAGTGGGCTTTATTTTAGCCAAACTCCTCTCTGATCACAGCGTTGTTCTTGTGTTGCATTCACTAAAGCTTGGAAATTACAAAACTTCTTATCATTTAATGTTTTGTGGTTTAGTTAATTTCTTGTTTTCCGAGCCAGGCGACGTTTGCCATAAAAAGACTGTTTAGGGTGTCCATAGGACTAGTAGTGTCATATTATTAGTGTCATGATTTTACTTAAAGT
>NW_015150773.1:557947-559698 GCF_000732505.1 Cyprinodon variegatus
ATGGAATTACTGAAATCAATCTACTTTTTCATGATATTCTAATTTTATGACCAGCACCTGTATATAGTAATAGTTAAGTAAAAATTAAATCATGTCTTTTTATAATCTCGTAATTACAGTTTTACCAGTTTATTTAGAAATTAAAGAACTCCCTCTGGGATTAAGTAATCATGGAAGCTCAACTTAAGTAAAGGATTACTTACCCTAATCACCTCTGACGCAGGCCAGTGAATCGGTTTTCAACCACCCCTCCACAAAAGCCAATCAGCATCCATAGTTAATCTTAAAAAGTATCGAATGTCAGTCTGACACCCAAAGCTCAGGCAGTGGTTGCTCTGTGTCTGACTTAGATTCAGATGACCCCGATTCAACCCACCTCCATCCCTTTCTCCACCATCGTAGCTAAAGCTTCATCAGAGCGTCATTCCTCCCGGACTCTTACTGCGTTCCCCGTCACACCTCAATCGGTCCGGCAGAAGACCGCCATGTTGAGCCTGGTTCTGCCAGAGGTTTCTTCCCAAAGGGGAGTTTTTCCTCTCTACTGTCGCTTCATGCTTGCTCATCATGGACAGGTTCATGCAACCTGTGTTATCCAAGCTGGACTTCCATCTTCAGGTCCCTGAGCCTTGGTGGAGACATCCCTACTCTTTACTCCTGTTTCTGCAGATCAAAGCAGAATTCAGTGTTTCCTGCAGAGGGTTTAGCACCAAAGACTAAAGCAATTTTATCAATAAATTCTTCTAATTGTCTTTTCTTTCTGTGTGAGTTTTTTTTCAGATTGAACTCCCTGCAGATTACTGGATGTCTAGCAGCGTCCCTTTATCAAAATATGATGTGAATTTGTTGAAATAAATGATCATGGGACGAGTTCAACGTCCCGATCAGCGTTCAACGCACGCTGATCAACCTCAGCGTGCAAACAAAGGAGCTCTGACACATATATCGGTTATCTATAATAAAGACCACTTGGTTATTTATTTATAGTTTCAGAGATCTCAGCTACAGAGGTGTGTTGTTTAAGCATTAAAAAGTTTCAAAGCATCTGGTATAAAACACAGCAAAGAAATTCTGTCTCTGTGCTTTTGTTGACAGACTAAACATGTAAAAAATGGGGTTCACAAAATAAATCTACTATAGATCAGTTTAGGTTGGAGATGAGTCACTGCAGTGGATATAGGGATCCTTATTTCTCCTTATTTGGAGACTTTGCAGCCTGTTCAGTTCGTCAGCAGACGCTCCAGGTTAGGATGTTTTCACACGATCTGGTTGGGCTCCAGTTTAACGACGACCTGCAGTCTGACATGTTTTTCCTCCTGTGACTAACCGAGGCCGTCTGCCCAAACTCTGGCTTTGATTGACGGAGATGGGCAGGTTGGATCATTTCATCAGGCTGACCAACCGACCGTGTTTTTTTTGGTCTATTATCACTGTAGGGTAGCAACTAATGATTATTTTGCAAATCGAATAATCTGTTGATTATAATTTTTTTTTATTAATCAATTGAAAATTTAATATTCAAAGGTAATTAAAGAAGACTTTAATTAAATTAAACCAGCTGAAATTTAAACTTTTCCACTCGAGATGTTCTGGATAAAGAATATTAACAGAATTTTAGTTTTTTTTAATCTTATATTCAAAATGTTTATATATTTTTTTTGCAATTTTGGTATGATCGCTCTGTCAGATAAAGATATGTTTTAGACCATCTACACTCCGGTTAACGATTAATTAATTACTGAATTAGTTGATGA
>NW_015150773.1:560798-565622 GCF_000732505.1 Cyprinodon variegatus
GGTTTATTTATGTGCTTTTTATTTGCAGACTGCTGCCTGAAACATTTGATCTATCATAGATTCTATTCTAATACCAGGCATCAAGCTCTGCTTCACCCACGAAAACATTTCGATCTTACCTCTCATCAATTAAAAAGATTTTTTAACTCACAGACATAGACGTAGAATTGATAGATCAAAGCTGCATTTTCTCCCTTTAGTTTCCATCTCACTCAGAGCTCCTCTTTCCTCTTTTCTTCCAGGTTCCAGGGAGTTTCATCTGCTCCAAAGCCACCAGGAAGCCATGAGGCACCGATGCACAACAAGCCCCCGTGTTTCAGCACGATTCAGAGATCTACGTCAGTGAAAGGCGACGAAAACACCTGCTTTCTCTAAATAATCTTCATAGAGCATATTTGGAGGTTTATTCTGCTGTGAAGGATTTATTTTTCATTGTTGGAGCCTTTGCTGAGGAGCTGAATCACTCCTTTCATTTAAAGGAATGAAACTTTGTCAGAAAGGTTTTTTTTTCTGGGGTCATCAAAGGCCGAATGAAGCTCAGATCCTGATCTTATTACCTGTTTTCTAGATCTTGGGGATTTGCGGAACCTTCCTGAAGCACATCATAGCAGCGTATCACAGTCATGGCGTGCTGATGGACACGTCGGTGGAATAGAGAAGCTTTTCTCTGGAAGCCAGGGACTCTTCTTCTGCTCTCTCCAGGCGTCTCTTCATCCTCTGTGAACTCAGGAGTTCAGCTGAAACGGACAAAGTTTGTCCTGCAGCTTGTTTCTCCTCCTCTGCTTCGCTCCCCCTCGCTGCGCCCCCTCTTCCTGTCTTCTCCATCCTCCTGTCAGGCTGGCTGTGTGATGGTGTGTCCCCTCCTCTCGGCCCTGAAGACATGCCTGTACAGGAGATGGCGGTGAGTCCTGTCAAGTCCCTGCAGTGGGAGCAGTTCCCGCCCATGTCGCAGCGCCGTGTCTACTGCACTCCCGTCTACCACGAGGGCCTGCTCTACGTGCTGGGGGGCTGCAGCGAGACGGGCTTACCCCTGGACAGCGTGGAAGTCCTGGACGTGGAGAGCCAGACGTGGAGCCAGCTGCCCCCGCTCCCCACTGCGCGGGCGGGGGCTTCGGCCGTGGCTCTGGGGGGGCAGGTGATGGTGCTTGGAGGAATGAATCAGCAGCAGACCCCACTGGCCTCTGTGGAAATGTACCACCCTGATGAGGGCAAGTGGGAAACCAAGGCCAGCCTGGGTCAGCCCTCCATGGGAGTCACCACCGTGGTCAGAGGTAAGGAGCTGGAACCTTTGGCTGTTGGACGTTTCTCAGACATAGAAGTTACTCTCCATGTTCTCTAGGTGTTGTGTGGTGGTAGTGCTGTAAAATATGATTAAGATGATTTTTAGTGGAGGCATCACCTATGGTTTTACTGGTCTTACTGTCAGTGAACTGGATTCTTTCCACTTTGTTGGGTTGTTTCTTTAAAGATTTCCAGAAAATAGTTTGTTGACTTTAAGGGCTTTAAAGTTAGTGGGGGGGTTACATCCTGCTCAGTCCTGCAGATCCGTCCTCCTTGGTGGGACCAGCTGAGGCACAGCCGGTCTGTTTAGGAGTCAGTGGGAACCTCTTTTATTCAGATACCCCTGAATGAAGTGATGAATCAGCCTGCATGGATGAAATACGGAGCAGTGAAATTTGTCATCCTGTGACAGAATGTCAAGCAGCTCAGGGAAAAACAAACAAACAAGCTGCTATTTTCTATAGATAACAGCCAATATGGAGCCGTACTTCCTGCTGTTACCCTGAAAACTCTCAGCTTATTCCCTGAATATGTTAATGTTGCAACATTGCAAAAAATTTCAATCCAAGTGCATTTTTCTTGAATTGAGGAGGAAAGTGAGACCTGTTGCCAATGGAACAATTTACATTTAAAATAAGAAAAAAACAACTGGGATTGTCTTATTTCAAATGCATATTATCTAATAAAGTTATTTTAGGAATAAAAAAACTAATTTATTCTTATTTACCTGCTCAAATTGACAGTTAATATACCTAATTTACGAAATCTTTACTTATATCTAGATGTTTTTTAAATGGAAATAGTTTATTAAATGTTTGATGTTTACACACAGAGCATCATCAACACTGAACAGCATCCAGTTATATATTTTGTGTCTTTATGTCATTGAATCAAAGCGATGTGCTTTTCAGGCGAAATGTATCAATATAAAATAAAAGCAGATGTGGATCAAACAGCTGATTATTACAAAATTGATCTTTCAGTTCTTAGTATTGATTTAAAAAAAAACACTGGGCAACCTCTGCACCGCCACTCTGGCAGAGGGCGCCATGGAGCCCCTTAGCTGTGCGGCGCGGCACCATCTCTGTAGTTGAGGCCGTCACAGTGGAAGACATGGACTGGCTCAGACCCCAAACAACATGGATACCAAAATAACTGAATGATCAACATCTTCTGATAAATATGGAGAGAACTTGCTTTTTTATCTCTACACTAATTTTGATAACTGGGAAAAACATTGCAATATATGGTGATATTGCAATGTTGTGATGATATTTTATTGTGACCCAAGTATTGCAACACTAAGGTGACCAGATTCCTGAAATCCAATCTGACATTTCCGGCTCGTAGATAAAAATAAATACATATAATTACAATTAAAATAGGAAATAGGGGCAGTAATGCTTTCATGCATTTTTACATATTTATTCATATTTAAACAACAAAAATCAAGTGTAAAATCCAGGACTGTGCCTCTCCTATAAGATTAATAAAATTAATCAACTGATAGCTTTTTAGAAGTGCCATATGGTCATTCAGTCTCCTCTGTCTTCTTCCCTCTCCATCTTCTTTACTTTTTTTCCAAATGACTTCTACCTGCTCTTTGTTTTATTCTTCTAAGTAGATTTTTCTTACTTTTCTTCAACTGTTCTTTTCTTTTTTCTATTAGTCTTCTAATCTTCTTCCTGTCCTCTTCTATCAATCTTACGCTAATCTAAAACAGGGACATAATACAATCCAAATCCCTCCCAAACACATATGATCTCATCATACATATTATTATTATGATGTTGGTGAGTATGTTATTATTATATTCTCACCTAATAAAATACTACAAAGGCTAACCACCACAATATTTGGAGCTACAAGTAAAAACTGCCTAATAATTGAAGATTAAACAGGCAGTTATCCTCTGTCATTCTCAGATCATGCAGATCTTGTCTCATTCAGTTTTCCTTTTACTGCCTCTCGTTTATTATAATGATAATAATCTGAAGATATAAACTGAAGGTCACCGATCACTTCTAAAAATATTTTTAGATGAACTCCATAGAAGGAATTTTTGATTATTCGGTTTTATTTTATTGTAATCTATTTCCTCATGCCAGCTTCAGCCATTGTTACGTCTTAATTTGTTGATTAGCTAGGTTCATGTTACATTAGCGTTCCTTATCTTTAGTAAAACAAACAGCCTTTTTTATTAACCTGGACATGAACCAAACATTTATGTTAGGTTTATTCAATGATGATTATAAAGTTAATGTGTGTACATATGAAACATTGGAGAAATGAGAGGCTAATCACAGTTATCAGAAGACCACTCTGTTCTGTGATTCAATCAGAGGAGCATTCTGTCCTATGACCTGATCAATTGCCTTGTCAGAAGAACACTCTGTTTTGTAACCCACCCCATGTGTTATGATCTGCTAATAGAAGACGACTGCAGGAGGGGGGTCGCCAGAAAGAGTTGAAAGTTGGGTTGGGCTCTTTCCACTCCTGCAGGAGCTGTTTGAATCTCTTTCCTGTGTGGACTCAGTTCCTCTTTTACGAACCTACATTTTTGAACCTAACAATTTATCACAATGATCTGCCCAATTTAAATCAAATGATTAACACACTCACCATAACACAGGGCAACTTTGACCGGTTCTGATAATGAAATTCTTTGTCATTTTTAAAAGTGATGGCCTCTGCTTCTCATCTATATGTTAACAGCTGCCAACCAGCTAGCTAACAGCTTTTTTTGCATGCAGCATGCTCAAATGCTCTTTCTACCATAATAATAGTCTACACATAATATTTTCCCCTTCATTCATAAAAGGGTAAAACCAAGGACAGCTTTAGCTGGGGACATGTGGTCCAAAACGGGGACCGTCTCTGGAAATCTGGGACGTCTGGTCACGTTACACAACACCCATGCAGATACTCACCCCTACCAGACAATATACCAGACATGTCCGCCATGTCTTTGCTATGGTTCTGATTCTGTCTGCTTTCGGTCCTTACCGTCAAACCAACATTCATCCAGTACAGCCTTTAGAGTTACTGTCGGGATTCCCGCCACCTGGCTCAGGCGAACCCATCCTCTGACATCCAGTGAGCTAAATGAGTCGTTAAATGGTCCTACCAAGAGGCTGAAGTGTCTCTTTAGTGGTTGGAGTTGAGAGCTGCTGAGATTCCCTGCTGCTTATGAAAAGTGACAACGCGCAGCGCTCTGAAGGCGTCCCAGTTGTCAGCTGGTTGAGAGTAACATGATGGAACTGGGTGGAGATGTCTGTTTGTCGTCATAGAGGATTTCTGATGTGGAAGATTCCCACTGCTGCAGGGGGCAAAGAGTGTCTGCTTGTTCTCCATCTTCATGATAATGAAGATTTTTATCAACTCTGTAAACTTCTGTCAGGAGTTATACGTGTGTAAAGCTGTGCCTTCTAATGTCATTTTATTCATTACAATAACAAAGAGGGCTTCTTCTGACAAGTGAAGGGACATTAAAAACTGCTGCAGTAAAAGTTTTGGAAAAAATGAGCTAAAAATTAAGTGTTT
>NW_015150773.1:567030-570279 GCF_000732505.1 Cyprinodon variegatus
ATGATCTCCAGCTTGGTTTATCTGTTTTAAGCAACTGACTGACACAGCACGCAGCAACAAGTGGGGAGGGGGGGCCTTCAAAAAATGTCAATGCTCAGATCATACAAGCAGAAGGTCCTGGAAACAATTAAGGGGATGAAAGCCAGAATTATGTTTATCTTTTAAAAGAAACTTTATTCTCAGTTCTTAGTAAGTATTTGGAAAACTGCTGCATTTGCTGAATTAAAACCCTGTTTTTAACAAACGAAATCCAAAAAATACTGAACATCAACTTTATTAGCTTACTTGGTGAACCAAACCGTTTCAATAAATACGGGTAACTAGAAAAGAAAATGCTTTTCCTGAAAATTCAGTGAAAAAACTGGGTGAAACTTTAATAAGCAGAGACAGTTTGGATCAAATGGAGGGAAAGTGATGCAGAGGAAGAGAGAAAAGCTGTTAACTACCAGCCAGCCTGCAGGAAGAAACGATGCGCTGCTGGTCTGTGAGGGAAACACGTTTAGAGACAGAACTGTTTACATTTTAGAGGACAGAGTGCAGAGGGGAAAACAGCCACGGCTGCTTCCTGTGTTTATTTCTGTGGCAGCCAATCAGATGACACCAACAGTCAAGGTGATCTATGAAGGTAATCCCTGCATTTCTGTAACAGCCTGATGTTATGTGAGCTGCAAACTTTCCTCGTTAAACTTTAAGGCTGAAAACAGACCAGGAACCTTTCAGTGGACGTTTAAAGACAATATGTGAGATAGACTAACATATATACAGTGTACAGCTGCTAATAAAACAAAATACAGTAACCTTCAAACCATTTACACCCCACTTTATACAAATAATACTAAATATACAGTAGCAGCCATTTAAAAAGGTCCTTCCCAGTCAAACGCCAGCCGAATGGTAGCCCACTTCCCTTCAGCTCTGAGTGAAATCTCCTCCAACTTCCAGCCACTGGAGTTACCCCCTCTTGCATTTTCTTTACTCTGACTCCACCCTTTAACTGAATTATGATCAGGAGTTTGTTTTTCTTAATGTCCACAAATCATGTCAGAAAGAATATTTTAGTGCAAAGATTGATGTTTAAAAAGCAGTTGTATTCGACCAGCCAAAGGCCCATCAAGGAAAGTGGGGAAATTTGGAATGGCTGCTACTGTAAGGAAGGTGCAGTGGCTTCTGGTGGCATTCCAGGTCTGCTTTTGATTGCATGTTAGGAGGATTGCTCACCAACAGAGCTGGCAGAAAGAACACTTCAGGTGTAAATCTGTGACACCATCCGATGACGGCAGTGTCCCCTGCTGTCAACGGATGTTTCACCAAATGGTACGAGTCTTTATTTGGATTGTTTATTATTGAATGTCGACCTTCGAACTCAAACGTCAGCCTTCTGTTTTAGCTTAATTTAGAGATTATGAATCATTTCAGTTTTTATTCGCTCTCTCTAGCAGCTCTGTCGCCTTGCTTAGTTTCACTAATTGAACTTTATTGATCTCACATTGGAGAAATTTACCTCTGCATTTAATCCATCCCCTTTGTGGAGCGGTGGGCTTCCATTGTGTGGCGCCCAGGGAGCAATCAGGGGTTAAGGGTCTTGCTCAGAGACCCAGAGTGGCAGTCTGTGGGAGTGGGGCTCAAACTCAGAGCCTCAGGTTTCCCAGCTCCAGCCTTAACCACTAGGCCACCACTATGAACCCGGTCAGATCTGACTGCATGTTTGGCCTGCCTGTATGGGGACTGAGCAGAAAAAGAGATGGAACAGCTGAAGGTTCATCGCTATTTGAAAGTTCCTCAGTGATTTCAAGGCCTTTTAAAGAATGCATATTGCTTTTATAAAACATGGAGAGTCAGGAAAGACATAACCGGCCAGTGGAGGTTTTTACCTCTAGCAGGTAAATATTACCCCTTTCCCACTGTCCGCAAAAACCTGTTTAAACCCAGAACTAATGGGCTTTTAGTGGCAGTGGGAACAGCCCACCGATGCGTGTCTACCCGGGTTAAGCGACTTGGCAAACGTAAAAAATAACCTCTGCTCTGATCAGCATGCTGTTGAACCTCTAGAGCAGGGTCGACCAGCTATATTACTGGATACCATTGAATGCAACATACAGACATAAACACACCGTGCCAGTCGTTTCTGATTGTTTACATTCGATGAACATGGAGCAGCTCTGGTGAGAGGGATTCAGACAGATAATAGAGCGAAACAATAAATCACACTGACTACACCCTGGCTTCCTTCCATGCTGCTCTCCATTGTTTACTTTCCTGAATTATGTCACAATGATGACATCATCAAGGCTAACCCAGTCTGATGTCACCAGACACACAGCTGCAGGGGTTCAGAGGTTACGCAGCTGCCAGAGGGGGGTTGGACCAGCTTTTGGGCCAGTGGGAAGGGAGCCAAATGCTGATTGTTAACGGGTCAACCCATGTTTGAAAAAAAAGTGTTAACCTGATGTTTTCAGTGGAAAAGTGGCTTTTATGTTCTGTCTGACAAAAAGAGAAGGTGGACCACAGGCCTTCCTATTCCCTACAAAGCAGAGATCGCCTCAACAAGCAGTCAGTCTGCATGAGGTATGAAGTCTTGATGATACCAAGACCTCAGAGTTCCTGGATACATACAGGAATCAGGGATGAAATTACATTTTGAAACCAACTTCTGAGATGTTCCCTTCTCAGTTTGAGAGTCCTACAGTACATTGATGGTGTAGTAGAAAACGTTAAACTCCACTTTTCAAAGAAATGTACCTTCTAGCGTTTTTTAACGTTTGTTATTATTTGGTTACAGTTTGAAATAGTTTCTCTGACATGCCATGCTAGGATGGCTGCTTCGCAAGCTGTTCTTGTGATGACTGTTCCCAGCCAGTCAGGAGGGAGAGAGAGGTGGTAGAAATTAAGCTGCGATGCAACAGAAAAGTTTGACATTGTTCACTAATCTTATAAAGAAAGTTAAAAAGACAAAGTGCCTCTGGGTGCTGCTAATACACAGTGGCAATAAATCAAAACGGCCAACAGAACTCTGCTTCCCATGTAAAACAAAACAAGCAGGCTTAATGCTCCAATAAAGCCAGCCAAACACGTTAATCACTTCAAGAGCAAACAAAACCAGAAACTGTGAGTGATGCTAAAGCTTCTCTTCCTCTGAAATTAGCAGGTTAATGCATTTTTTTAAACCCAGGTCGACTTGTAAAAGTCGGCATTTGATGCCCCTCCCATTGGAAAAATAGCACGATCTAACTCCCTTGGTGGGAATCTGCA
>NW_015150773.1:571092-572189 GCF_000732505.1 Cyprinodon variegatus
CTCTCCTAAAAAAATTTTCCATTAAATAAGCCCAGAGTTGCGGTGTTGTCGAGAAGGTCAAGCTCCATCAGAGTGGATGCTGAGCATCTGTGAACGTGAGGTTCTCATCCCTACCATTAATTCTTAGATTTAGTTCTGGACTTGGACTAGGCCATTCTGATTGCATGCTAGTTGTGGCTAAATGAATATATTAACGTTATAGTATTTATGGAGCTGCTCGCTGTCTGCCTTCATTTCACATTGGAATGATTTAAACTGATGCCAGATTTTAAATTGTGGGGATTATCATGTGTTGTTCTCAATCAGGCAGGATTTATTGTTATTGATTTTCTGTTAATGGTCTGCATGAAAAAGCTGCCTTGAAGCAGAATATGTCATATTCATGAGTTTGGCTTCAGCCCCCTTATCCTCCCCTCCTCTCACCAGCCTTTCCCTGTCCGTCCATCTGTCTGTCTCTTTCCCCGTCTCTCTGTTGCCACGCTCTGCATCGTTGTTGCCTGGCAGCGAGTGTGTAATTGCTGTTGGTTTATCAGACCAGTCAGAGTCAGATGCATATGTCTGGGTAAAGGTGTTTGTGATTACTACAAAGCAACTCAGATAGTGTGTGATGCCTACAGAGGAATTTGCTGCTTTTGTTTCAGACTTTTTATTTCTTTCCAAATTCATCTGTGCAAATGATCTCCATCCCTTTGGCCATATTGCTGTTTGTGTTTGGCTGGTTTGCAGACTGACTGAGTGAGAAGTAAGAGCTCCACATGCCTGTCAGGCACCTGGGAAGCATAAGGTTACTGACTGTAAGGTAGCAGTTAAAAGTGTTCTGTCATGGCTTCAAAGTGCTGCAGGATGGAACAGAAAAGATGTCTTGAGGACGTCCGAAGACGTCCTCAGAGTCTGTGGACTCTTAAGAGAAATCCAGTTTTATTACTGCCCTGTTTTAATGTTAAATGTCCTTATATGTGCTTCATGTTTACATATAGATGGTTGTTCCAGGTGACTACTTCTGGACATATCCGGCCTAGATTGAACTCAACAGCCTGCATATAGACCAAGGGCGTAGGTTTGATTTCAACTTTGGTAGGGACATTATTCTTCAGTTT
>NW_015150773.1:575286-576139 GCF_000732505.1 Cyprinodon variegatus
GGACCCCGCTGAGTTTATCTGGTTACGCCTGCTTTAGATGAACAGAAATACAGTGGAGCCGGAAGTTGTGGCGTTTCTAAAATCTGCAAAGGTGTGAGGGACGCGAGTTCTGCTGCAAGACAGCGAGAACTAACTGCTGAGAATGATGCAACTAAACCAGAAGCTCATTGAACTCAAGTGAAGTGAATGTTGGAGAAAAGGGTCCAAAGGGACTTTTAATTCATCAACCTGGCCTCAGTCAGAGCAGATTTAAGAAGCAGCGTTAGATTCAACATCTTTTCTCCAACCGCGATCTAGTTCCTAAACGATTATACATAGATGTAGCTCCGCTTCTTTAATTTATTGTTTTTTTTCTGCAGTGTTGGTTTGTTTTTTCAGAGCTCTTTTCCTTTCATTATTTTTTCTACAATACAACAAAGTTAAGCTGCAGCTCCATAAACATGTTATGTAAGTCTGTAGACATTGTTTTTTCCTCAGTGATTACTTTCCCCTAAGAGGCTCATGTTCCTCTGACATCAGAAATGTGGCATTAGTCTGCTTTCCCTGGTAGGGCTTCTCTCTTAGTGTTAACAGGGATTAAATGTGGCTAACTTATTTATTTTAGATGGACACATCAGGCTCAGTGCACCATTTTCTTTACAAAGAGCTGCTCTCTGATGACAGCAGCTTTTTATAGTTTTGCCCGGCCGAGCTAAAGCTGTGATACTGTGCAATTATTCGCTATGTGCTGGAATATGTTCCTGTTCTCATCTCAGCTGAGATAAAAATATAAGCAGCTGATAGAAACTTTCTGGATCTTCTTTTTTTTATGTTCTTATCCCCATGTAATGAAAAACATGTTAGATTTTAAAAT
>NW_015150773.1:578034-579234 GCF_000732505.1 Cyprinodon variegatus
CAGGGTTCAGTCAAAGTCCAAGCGGTTGAAGCTGTTCACCAAAGTTCAGCAGGTCGAGTGCTGCTTGTAAATCAACCACAACCTCCCCAAAAGCAAGTTCAAAAATCACAGTATACTTCAGAAAAGGTGGCTGTGAAAACATGCACATAGCACACAGCTTTATGCATGATAACACTACACAGATACATTTATATACAATTATTCTAACAGTATCCAATCAACCCGTTTTATTATGAAGCCTGATTCACACATGAACTTCAAATTTGTCTGTTTTGAACTAAAAATCATAAAAAAAACTGCTGTGACTGAGTTTGATTCAAGATGTTTAGGGGTTAGGGTTAGGGTACCTTATTACCTTGGGCCAGATTGGTGAAGTGGCAGCGGTGAAATCAGTGCAGAGAGCACAGCTGTGAAAGCTGCCTAAAGCTGTCAGCAAATGAATAAATAAAACTAAGCAAAAAACTAAAGGGTTGTTTAATATTTTATTATATTTTCATTGATAAAAGCATTTGTCCTGAAAACTCAATCTAAGTTGGTGATTTCTGCAGGTCCTTCACAGCTATCATGACCCTTCTGGCTTAACATCTGAATAAAAATGGTCTTCTTACTCTGCTGTTCCATTTAGTTGGTAGTTTAGATTTTCCTGTATTCATTTTGACTGAAACGATCTCTGAGATGTCTAAATTGGATGGTCTGCCACAGAAGATCCAATGTAGATGTCTGCTTCCTAGATTGTGCCAACTGTTTGCGCCTTAGATCTATACAGCAGAGAGGCTGAGGGTGTCTGCCGGTAGAACACGTGTGCTTGTCCTTGGAAAGTGCTTGTCTCCGGTGAGGGGAGGGGGTGTTGGGTCTTCGGCAGAAGATGGGGGGTTTGAGCTTCGCAGCCTGAAGGTGTTTAGAGTTTGAGCTTGTTTCTCTGAGCTGAGAACATCCTCACAGTTATCGGTGTAGGAACTGCTGCTTCTCCCTCCACCTACGCATCCTGACTGCAAAGCATTCAGCAGAAACCTTTCTCCCTTCAAACCCAGGGAGAAAGGTGAACAAGGGAGTTCAGCACTGCACACTGATGAGCCTGTTCATGTCAGAGGAAAGGCTGATCTCCTTTAGGGAGAAAATCAAGCTGGTGGCCCGTCTGGCCGACTTTGGCTCCAGATTAGAGGAGCTTTGTCCAGAAAATTGTGGAGCTGACTCTTCAAA
>NW_015150773.1:585093-586423 GCF_000732505.1 Cyprinodon variegatus
TTCCAGTGAAGTTCATTCCCCCTTCTGGACCTCCATCAGCTTAAAGACCAATATAGGGTTGAAACAATTTATCGGATTAATCGATTATTGAAGTATTGAGACTCTAAAACATGCTAAGCTAACAGAGCAACCCACTTAGAGCAGTAATTATACCATTGTAATAAAAAAATGTAAACAGTTTGCAGTTTTAAGGTAACAATTTTCTGTCTGTCAATCTGCTTTGTCCAGAAAAAGTTTTAGTTTCACCTGGTTTAATTTTGTGAAAAGTCTTCTTTAAGGAACTTTTGACTATCCGATTATTAATTGATTATTTGAAAAATAATTGACAGATTATTCGATTCGCAGCCGTAGACCGATAGACATGAGGGGCTTGTCTTGTTTTTGGTTCTACTTATTAAAAGAAACTAGAAAATAAATATTATTCCAAACATATATATTGAAAAGCAATGTATGAAAAAACAAAATGAAAGATCTGCTCAGCTTGTTTTTATCATGATATGTTATTAGAAATAAGCTTGGATGAAAAAACAGAAACAGAAAAGTTTGCCATACGTTAAAAGAGAAACAAGAAATTAATCATTAAATCTCATTTTGCTGCGCTAGCTGTAGCCACAGGATGTGGCTCATTTAGAAACCGTGCTGCTACAGAGCTGCTGGACGTTTGAATCGAAGGAGCTGAGGAGAAAGGTCCACTATGGATCCAAAAGTTGTGAAAAAAATTTCTATGGCTGAGAATCAGAAACAGGAGCCACTGCTGACAGCAATGTGGCAACTGCATCTGAAGAACGCAGCCTTTGCATCGCTCTTTAGTTAAAAAAACAAGCTCAAAGGAATTTATCTGAGGTGTTTTTCCTATGATGCAGCTGAAAAGAAAAGCTGAAGGATGCTGATAAGAGTTTTTGGCTACAAAGCAAAGGAAACCAACCTGAGAAACAGTCAAAGCTGCTGGATCAAATAAAGACCGAAGTAATGACAAATATCCCCACATCCTGCTAACATTCCTGTATTATGTCGCCTTGTTTACCCTGTTTTCTCCCCACCTTTATAAGCATGTCTTCCAAATTCCAGCATCTATGAAGGATGCTAACAGGTTTTGTTTGACTTTTAAGCATGTTGTTTTGCTTTAAATGAAACTATCAAATCATTATTACACTCTAACCGGTAAGTGTTTCTACCCACACAGACATGTACAAACTGATATGTAGGTCAATTAACAGCGGGGGGGATTTACCATTAGGCAATACTAGGCAGTGGCCTAGGGCCCCAAGTTCCTGGGGGACCCATTAAACTGTTTAGATGTATGTTTAATACAACTGTTCCTTGTTTGTGC
>NW_015150773.1:588308-591213 GCF_000732505.1 Cyprinodon variegatus
TTTGCTGCGTGAACGTAGCATGAGTTTAGTGCTGACTGCTCTTCAGAAGTAGAGATCATTGCTTGCATTGGGTGTCTGCCTACCAGAAAGCTCCTGGATCGGCTTCTCTGATTGGATGACGCTCAGTGTCCAACTGCAAAAGGTTTTCGATTGTCCAACTCCACCATCTTCCTCTGATTCTGTATCACTCAAAACGCTCTACATGCAAAGGTGGAATAATCACAAGACTTGCTGCTCATGACAATGAAATTGTGCTGTTGGACCTCTCATCGCTCTTTCATTCTTCTCACATCGACTCGGCATGCAAACCGAGACCTGAGAGTCTGACGTGTTTGTTGCTACGCAGCATCAGGAGGGATTTGAATTTACGTTGAAGGCCAGAACACACCCAATCTGCTTTTGCGTCTGATCCAACAGAAAATGATGCTGTTTAGCTTTAATTTAAAGTAATGTGGATAATCACACCCAACTGTCATGGTTTTGGTTCTGTTTAAGTTTTCTTTTTGAGTTTTCATTGGTTTTATTTCCATTTTGTGTTATTCTAGTTATTTTTGGTGTTATTCGAGTTCTTATGCATTTCATGTTTACCCTCTTGTGTCAGTCTCTTTCCCCTAGCTCCCTTCTAGATACTTCTTTCCACACCTGTTACTCGTCCTCCTATTGTTTCTGTCTCTCATATGTCCTCCTTCTCTTCACTCACTCTGTTGGTTCCTCATCTTTTTTTTATCCTCGTGTATTTTCCCTGAAGTCATCTAGTTCTTGGTTTTCTGGATTTGGTATTTTTGCCTCAGTTTCCAGCCTTTTTGGATTTTAAACTTACAAGAAACCGCCTCAGCTTCCATCTCTGCATTTGGGTCCTTCAAACCTGCACCCAACATGACATGATTTTAAGAAAGGGGGGCTGCGTAGGTCAGACTGAGATAGAGCCCAGGTCTATTTTATTTTTCAGCAGCAGTTTCATGGGTTTGACTGGAAGAGACGTGGTTACAGTAAAACACATCCGCTTTGGGGGGAAATACTAAATAAATTATGTTAATTGCACGGGGAAAGAGTCAGTTTGGAGTCGCACATCGCGTATATAGTAAGAGGGACTGGTGTAAAAACGATAAATGAAACATTAAGATAGAAAACTTTGTCCATGATAGGAATTCAGGAGGATAGAAAACGGACAAAGTAGTGAGCGTCACAAAAACCAAAATAACAATGGGCAAACAGAGCAGGTCAGCGTATCTCTCTCACCTCTTTATGAAAAAAAAGAAAGAAAAACTTCTCAGATCTATCTCTGAGAATCACCTCTCTGCCTCAGTCAGAGTTACAACCGTCCCACGCCGTTTATTGATGTTTTTTTCACTTTAGATGTAGCTCTCATTACGTTTTTAATTTATGAACATTCTCTGTCTGTTCTGGTTTCAGATACTGCATAGACTCGTTAAGTGGGGCTTTGCTTTATAGAATGCTATAATGTTTTAATAATCTGTCCAAGTCAAATGTGGGAAGTGGTTTTTATCTGGTGTATAGCACAGAAACAGAGGTGAAAAATTCTGCGCAGATATCATCATACATGCAGTCAGAAATCGGATCGGAGATTAAAAAAGTCTTATGTAAGCGGTGTGTTCAGGGCTTAAGGGTAATTCTGCTCTGGTAGTGGTTAGTTCAGGGTTAGGATCAGGTGAGGACTAGTATCAGCTGGGCTTTTGGTGTGGGATTGTGTCAGTGTCGGGTTAGGCAGGCTGATTGTAGCTGTAATATAACACACAGGGTTTGTTCAGGTTGGAGAAAAGTGTCACTGATTAATAATGCTGTGTTTACTTCTGGCAAGAATTCCCTGTTTCCCCTCGTTGAATCCTTTTTCTTATATATTTAGGTCTCACATATTTCTCCTGCTTTGTCACTCAGTCCCATTTTTTCTGATTTACTGTTTGTGGCGCCTCCTCCTCTGGCCGTCTCCTTTCACTCTATGCATAATAATGGTGAGGAAGATAATAAGGTATCAGTGCTGTCTCTATGACACTCTCTGAATATGGATGAGTGTCTCTTATTACTGTTGGGAGCAGGCAGGGATACAGATAGCAAAGATTATAGTGAGAATGATGAAAGCTCTTCTGAAAATAAACTAATTTGATCTTTCCAACCTGCCTTAGGGTCTGCAGAGAAGCTAAGGACCCAGCATCAATAAAAACAAGGCCGGGGAAACATTTCTTTGAGCGGATTGTGAGCCGTACATTTCACAATGACCGTTTGAGAGAAACTTTTATTGAGAGCGTTACAGCAGCAGAGGGAAAATGGGATGTTGTTAAAGGGGATTAATGTTCCTGTGGAAGTTGTTTGTCCTCAAAGTGAATACATCCTACATTAGAACCCCCTGATAGGGTAGGATGATCTTTTCCTTTTTACTTTGTGTTATTTTTTTTAACGGCTATTGGCAATACTTCCATATTTACCTTCTTTGTCTCAATATCTGTTAATATTTTACATTATAAATCAACAAAAGGAGGTGAAACAGCAATACTGTCAGCAAATGTCAAAACAGTGACTACAAAATGTTAACAAAAGGAGGAAACAGCGAAAGAATAGGGAAAAAAATAAATAAAGTCCCCTCTGAGTTAAGATGGTCCATACATTTCTGATTACACTCCTACTGGATGAAGGCTATACAGTAGTGCCTTTCAAAATTTCCCCACTTTCCGTAATGGGCCTGGCTGGTCGTTGGCTGGTCGTTGGCTGGTCATTGGCTGGTCATTGGCTGGTCATTGGCTGGTTCTTGGCTGGTCAATGGCTGGTCGTTGGCTGGTCATTGGCTGGTTCTTGGCTGCTCATTGGCTGGTCGTTGGCTGGTCATTGGCTGGTCATTGGCTGGTTCTTGGCTGCTCATTGGCTGGTCGTTGGCTGGTCATTGGCTGGTCAT
>NW_015150773.1:592986-595597 GCF_000732505.1 Cyprinodon variegatus
AACTCAGAAACTGGTTCCATGCCTGTATTATTATTATTATTGGTCTGCAAAAAGTGAAAGGAATCATTTCTTTGCTATATATTTACTTTTATGTCTCAGAAAGCTTCTTTCTTACAGAGTAGCTACTATCAACCAGTCAGGATGTGGTTTGGAAATGTATTAATCAGCACATTACGCTGAACACTTTGATTTATGGTATTTCATCTTTAACCTTCAATACTTTAAGGTAATAATTTTAAGCTGTAATGCATCACTCCTGGGTGGCTGCCCTACGGCACTAAAAAAGAGACAAAAGATGAACCCGTCTGCAGTGAAAGAGCTCCAGATAGAGATAAAAACTCAACCTTGTGAGAGAGTTTTTTAAACAAAGGAGGTGAATCATTTTTCCTCACCCTTTAGGGGCATTTCAGAAAAAGTGTCCATTTGAAATAAACTCTTTTTTATTAAGAGTACAGAAGACGCCACCATCTTTTCTTATTCTGTCTTTGCACCCTGAGGTAAAACTCATCGCTCCTTTTCTGGTTTTAAACCATGTTTGTTTTTTTCCCGTTTTCTTTGTTTTAGATTCTAATTGAACAGTTTCGTTGTTAAAAATAAGATCCATCAAAACACACACAAAGATGTTATCTGTAGGACATTTGGTCTCCAAACCTGTCCTTAAAATGTTGGGAAAGTCTAGACTTGATTAAAAGAACAAATTTACGGTGAAATGAGTTCTTGTCGCTTTCAGCAGTTTTATTTTTAACAGCAAAAACTTGCTTTACATCAGAATTTAAAAGCAGACGACATCCAATCATTATGCACCGGGATTTATAAAGCCTTTTTAAATCAGGGGACTCATAAATGTGTTACACCACATTAATTCATTCACTTATTTGTATTTACTGTTCGTTTTATCATAAAGCAAAAATCTACTAGCTGAAAATAAATGTTCAACACTGCTTGAGTGCCTCCTGTTGGCCATATGATTATCAGAATATAATTCATTTCTAAAGGACTGTTTATCCTCTCACAGCAGTTAGCTTGTCGCAGGTATGATGCAGATAGATTTGATTTATGCTCAGTTTTGAAGCGTGGTCTGCTCCATGTTATCCCAAGCCACAATAAAAGAGGGAAAATCAGGAACTAGCTGTTCGCCATCTACATCCCCTCATCCAACACCGGACGACACACAGTTCACCCGTGAGTGTTCCCCAAAGACTGGCCGTGGCGCTGCGTGTTTTGGCTCCGGGTGCAAACCAACAGACCGTCGCACAGAGCTACAAACTAGCATCCTGCACAGTGTCTGGTAAATTGTCCGAGGCGTGCCAGATGCTGCAAACGGCACTGCAGGCAGAGTTTCTGCCATTAGGTACCAAATAGGAAATACGCATAGCGGATGTAGAATTGACCAATCAGAGGCCTCCTGTCTGCGGCACTGTCTGCAGTAGGGATGGAACGGTTTTTGAAAAACGTCCGAACCGTTCGGTTCGGTTCGCGTGTGTTGCGTTCGGTTCATGCGCTGCTCCTTTTTCTAATAGGTGAAGCGTTTACACTCCAGAGCAGAAGGTGGCGGTACTGCGACCAAAGCCAACCACCAGTAGTAAACAAGAAGAAGAAGAAGCGAAGCAGCGTAGCCGGGTGTAGCAGAAAAAAATCAGTTGTTGTGGAGAATTGTGTGGGTATGGCGAGTGGGAAAGAGCAGGAGTTGGAAGACGCACCAGCAGCACTTTATAGGTCTGCTGTATGGGACCACTTTGCATTTAGAGTGACCTACGATGACGGCGGAAAGAAAGCTGTGGATAAAAGTGCAACAGTGTGCAAGCATTGTGCAACATATGTTGTTTATGCTAACAGCAACGCGACCATAATAGATTTTCCTAACTATCAACATATACCAAAACGAACCGAAAACCGTGACCACGAAACCATGAACCGAACCGAACCGTGGATTTTGTTAACCCTTCCACCCCTAGTCTGCGGTCACCTACAATTTTGGGGAGGTGCACCAGAGTGTCTCCGGAAGGGGGGGCATAACTGCATATGTTTCAATTTCTTAAAGTGCAGCAGTGATCAAATGTAAACATTCGGAGGAAAATAGCATGGTGCAAAAAACAGTTTAGTATGGTCAGTTTGATGCAAAGACTGGGAAATGATTTACAGTTTTTTTCAACATTCAGTTTTTTTTCTTTTTCCAGTTTTTTTTCTGTTTTTCTCAAACCGCTTCTCCACCGCAGTCTGATGGCGGCGGGGAAGAAGCTGTTTCTGAACCTGCTGGTCCTGCATTGAATGCTGTGAAGCCTCTTCCCAGAGGGCAGCAGGGAGAACAGTCCATGGTGGGGGGGTGAGGGGTCATTGATGATGTCACGGCTCGGGACACGCAGCGCTGGGATGAAATGTCTTTAATGGAGGGAAGAGGAGCCCCCATGATCCTCTCTGCTGTTCTCCCCTTCTTGGTGCTGCTGACCACCTCTCCAGCTGAGCTGTTGATGAGCAGTGGAGCGTGGTTAGGCCGGTTCTTCCTGAAGTCCACCATGATCTCCTTGGTCTTCTCCACCTTCAGGATCAGGCTGTTATCTCTGCACCAGCCGCTTCACAGTGTATACAAAATGACAATAAAATCTGTCCATCC